>NC_081570.1:102089231-102132274 GCF_022355385.1 Mustela nigripes | reverse complement strand
AAGAAAGAAAGAAAGAAAGAAAGAAAGAAAGAAAGAAAGAAAGATGCAACTAGAGGAGAATGACTGATTCATCAAGGCTGATTTGGGGGATGTTGAACCAACGTCAGACTGGAATTGGTGGGAGCACCTTCCTCATCAACAGTACGAGTTTGTTGTATCACCGGGTCATTCACGAGGATGAGCATGGTGTAAATGTGATGGAAAGGCCACAGATTCAAGTCCTATTCCTGCCACAGGTCAGCTGTATGACAGTCTTCAGGCCTTTCTGGGTGTTGTTTCCCTGTCTTAAAAATAGAGATGTGACAAGAGGTGGTTTTTAGGGTCTCTGCCATCTCTGATGCTCCATGAAACATAGATGGGTCTTGTTTATGATTTTTGGTCCATCTTTGCAATAGATTATGTTTAAAGAAGTAGTTGAAAATCAAGATCAGCAATAAGCTGATAGATTTCACTTGTGTAGAAAGTCAGACTTGAGAACTCCAGGTATCTCCTCTTCACCAAGCACTTCTCAATGCTTCTTGATGAATTTTTACTGAAATATCTTTTCTTCTTTACAAAGAAGACACTTGCTTTTAGGCATTTAGTGAAGATTCCTGGGTTTAGGGCCAGCTTCCAGTTCCCTTGTCTTGCTGGCACTGAACATTCCGAACCTCAGTTTCCCTTCTCTGTGAAATAGGAGTAATGATGGCTCTATTATGTATGAAATGGGAAGGACTTGATTACTTGCATGTGAGTAGTGTTTATAATATAGATAGGTAGGTAAATAGATAGATAATAGATGGATAGATGATAAATAGATAGGCTCTCATAGTAAGTAATACTTGAGTATATAAGGAGGTTTTCTTTTATATTCTTGATGGCACATAGCACAGTACTGGAGTCAAAGGTGCTATATTAATTATGAACTGACTTCATGAGAATTAAAAATTTTCTTTACATATTCTTTTTCTAATTTGCAAAATTATTCCTGCTTGCTGTAACAAAGCAAATGCAATAGCATTTTCAATAATTCATTTTTCCTGACCTATTATTGTTGGTATATATCTTTCTAGATTCTTTTCCTAAGACTCTTCAGCCCACACACTCATATGTCCTCTCTTATCTACACATGCATTCAGTTGGTTTTTAGTTCTTTCCTTTTTTTTAATTAAAAACATTTTTTATTAACATATAATGTATTATTTGCCCCAGGGGTACAAGTCTGTGAATCGCCATGTTTACAATTTCACAGCACCCACCATAGCACATGCCCTTCCCAATGTCCATAACCCAACCACCCAATCCAAACCCCCATCCCATCAGCAACCCTCATTTGTTCTGTGAGATTAAGAGTCTCTTATGGTTTGTCTCCCTCCCGAAACCATCTTGTTTCATCTTTTCCTTCCCTGCCCACCAAATCCCCAACTTTGCCTCTCAAATTCCTCCTATCAGGAGATCATATGATAATTGTCTTTCTCTGATGGACTTACTTCGCTCAGCATAATACTCTCTAGTTCGATCCACGTTGTAAATGGCAAGATTGTTTTTTGATGGCTGCATAGTATTCCATTGTATGTATGTAGATGGACATCTAGGTTCTTAAAATAGTTTGGCCATTGTGGACACTGCTGCTGAAACATTCAGGTGCACATGCCTCTTTGGATCACTACATTTGTATCTTTAGGGTAAATATCCAGTAGTATCATTACTGGGACATAGGGTAGCTCTATTTTCAACTCTTTGAGGAACCCACATACTGTTTTCCAGAGTGGCTGCACAAGATTGCATTCCCACCAAAAATGTGGGAGGTTTCCCCTTTCTGTGCATTCTCGCCAACATCTGTCATTTCCTGACTGGTTAATTTTAGCCATTCTGACTGGTGTGAGGTGGTATCTCACTGTGGTTTTGATTTGTGTTTCCCTGATACAGAGTTAAGCTGAATGCTTTTTCACGTGTCTTTTGGCCATGTGGATGTCCTCTTTGCAGAAATGTCTATTCCTATCTTCTGCCCATATCTTGACTGAATTATTTCTTTTTTAGGTGTTGAGTTTAGTAAGTTTGTTACAGATTTTGGATACTAGCCCTTTACCTGATACACCATATGCAAATATCTTCTCCCAATCTGTCAGTTGTCTTTTGGTTTTGTTGACTGTTTCCTTTGCTTTGTAAAAGCTTTTGATCTCGATGAAGTCCTGATAGTTCATTTTTGCCCTTGCTTCCCTTGCCTTTGGCAATGTTTCTTGGGAAGAAGTTGCTGTGGCTGAGGTCGAAGAGGTTGCTGCCTGTGTTGTCCTCAAGGGTTTTGATAGATTCCCATCTCACATTGAGGTCTTTCATCCATTTTGAGTCTTCTTGTGTGTGTGGCATAAGGAAATGGTGCATTTCATTTTTCTGCATGTGGCTGCCCAATTTTCCCAACACCATTTGTTGAATTGACTGTCTTTTTTCCATTGGACATTTCTTCCTGCTTTGTTGAAGATTAGTTGTCCATAGAGTTGAGGGTCTGTTTCTGGGCTCTCTATTTTGTTCCATTGATCTATGTGTCCATTTTTGTGCCAGTGCCACACTGTCTTGATGATGACAGCTTTGTAATAGAAGTCTGGAATTGTGATGCCACCAACTTTGGCTTTCTTTTTCAACATTCTTCTGGCTATTGAGGTCTTTTCTGGTTCCATATAAATTTTAGGATTATTTGTTCCATTTCTTTGAAAAAAGTTGGTGGTATTTCAATAGGGATTGCATTAAATGCGTGGCTTGCTTTAAGTAGCACAGACATGTTTACAACATTTGTTCTTCCAATCCACGAGCATGGAACGTTTTTCCATTTCTTTGTGTCTTCCTCAATTTCTTTCATGAGTACTCAACGGTTTTCTGAGTGCAGATTCTTTGCCTCTTTGGTTAGGTTTATTCCTAGGTATCTTATGGTTTGGGGTGCAATTGTAAATGGGACTGACTCCTTAATTTATCTTTCTTCTGTCTTGTTGTTGGCGTAAAGAAATGCACCTGATTTCTGTGCGTTGATTTTTGTTTCTTGACACTTTACTGAATTCCTGTACAAGTTCTAGCAGATTTGGAGTGGAGTCTTTTGGGTTTTCTACATAAAGTATCATATCATCTGCAAGGTGTGTTTGTTTGACTCTTTCTTTGCTGGTTTGGATGCCTTTAATTTCTTTTTGTTGTCTAATTGCTGAGGCTAGGACTCGTAGTAATATGTTTAATAGCAGTGGTGATAATGAATATCTCTTCCATGTTCCTGACCATGGTGAAAAAGCTCTCAGTTTTTCTCCATTGAGAATGATATTTACTGTGGGGTTTCCATAGGTGACTTTTATGATATTGTGCTATGTACTCTGTATCACTACACTCTGAAGAGTTTTGATCAAGAAAGGATGCCGCACTTTGTCAAATGCTTTTTCAACATCCACTGAGAGTATCATATGGTTCTTGTTCTTTCATTAACGTATTGTATCACATTGATTGATTTGTGGATGTTGAACCAACCTTGCAGCCCTGGAATAAATCCCACTTGGTCATGGTGAATGATCCTTTTAATGTTCTGTTGGATCCTATTGGCTAGTATTTTGTGAGAATTTTTGCATCCATGTTCATCAAGGATATTGGTGTGTAATTCTCTTTTTTTGATGGGGTCTTTGTCTGGTTTTGGGACCAAGGCAATGCTGGCCTCATACAATGAGTATGGAAGTTCCCCTTCCATTTCTGTTTTTTGGAACAGTTTCAGGAGAATAGGTATTAACTCTTCTTTAAATGTTTAACGGAATTCCCCTGAGAAGCCATCTGGCACTGGGCTCTTGGTGGGAGACTTTTGATGAGTGTTTCAATCTCCTTCCTGGTTAGGGGTCTGTTCAGGTTTTCTGTTTCTTCCTGGTTCAGTTTTTGGTAATGTCTATGTCTCTAGGAATGCATCCATTTCTTCCAGATTGTCAAATTGCTGGTGTATAGTTGCTCATAATCTGTTCTTATAATTGTTTGTATTTCTTTGGTCTTGGTTGTGATCTCTCCTCTTTCATTCACGACTTTATTAATTTGGGTCCTTTCTCTTTTCTTTTTGATAAGTCTGGCCAGGGGTGTATCAATCTCATTAATTCTTTCAAAGAACCAGTTCCCAGTTTCGTTGATTTGTGCTACTGTTCTTTTGGTTTCTATTTCGTTGATTTCTGCTCTGATCTTTATGATTTCTCTTCTCCTGCTGGGTTTAGACTTTCTTTGCTGTTCCTTCTCCAGCTCCTTTAGGTGTAGGGTTAGGTTGTGTACTTGAGACTTTTCTTGTTTCCTGAGAAAGCCTTGTATGGCTATATACTTTCCTCTCAGGACCACTTTTGCTATGTCCCAAACATTTTGAACAGCTGTGTTTTCATTTTTGTTAGTTTCCATGCATTTTCAAAATTCTTCTTTTTTTTCCTGGTTGATCCATTCATTCTTTAGTAGGATGCTCTTTAGCCTTCATGTATTTGCATTCTTTCCATCTTTCCTCTTATGGTTGAGTTCTAGTTTCCAAGCACCGTGGTCTAAAAATATGCAAGGAATGAGCCTAGTCTTTTGGTACCAATTGAGACCTGATTTGTAACCAGGATGTGATCTATTATGGAGAATGTTCCATGTGCCCTAGAGAAGACTCTGTAGTCTGTTGCTTTGGGATGAAATGTTCTGAATATATTTGTGATGTCCATCTGGTTCAGGGTGTCTTTTACAGCCTTTATTTCCTTGTTGATCTTTGGCTTGGATGACCTGTCCATTTCAGTGAGGGGAGTGTTAAAGTCCCCTACTATTATTGTATTTTTGTCAATGTGTTTCTTTGATTTTGTTATTAATTGTTTTATATAGTTGGCTGCTCCCATGTCAGGGGCATAGATATTTAAAATTGTTAGATCTACTTGTTAGACAGACCCTTTGAGTATGATGTAGTATCCTTCCTCATCCCTTATTATAGTCTTCAGTTTGAAATTTAATTTGTCTGATATAAGGATTGCCCCCCAGCTTTCTTTTGATGTCCATTAGCATGGTAAATAGATTTTCACCTCCTTACTTTAAATCTGGAGGTGTCATTGGGTCTAAAATGAGTCTCTTGCAGACAACATATCAGTGGGTCTTGTATTTTTTTTTCCCCATTCTGATACCTGTGTCTTTTGATTGGGGCATTTAGTCTATTTACATTCAAGGTAACTTTGAAATATATGAATTTATTGCCATTGTATTGCCTGTAAGATGACTGTTACTGTATATTGTCTCTGTTCCTTTCTGGTCTACTACTTTTATTGTGTCTCTTTGCTTAAAGGACCCCTTTCAATATTTCCTGAAGAGCTGGCTCAGTGTTTACAAATTCTTTTAATTTTTGTTTGTCCTGGAAGATTTTCAACTCTTCTTCTCTTTTCAATGATAGCCTGGCTCATTATAGAATTCTTGGCTGCATATTTTTCTCATTTAGTGCTCTGAATATATCATGCCAGTTCTTTCCAGCCTGCAAGTTCTCTGGATAAGTCTGCTGTCAATCTAACATTTTTCCCCTTGTATGTTACAGACTTCTTGTCCTAAGCAGCTTTCAGGATTTTCTCTTTGTCACTAAGACTAGTAAGTTTTACTATTAGATGATGGGTGTGGACCTATTTTTATTGATTTTGAGGAGAGTTCTCTGTGCCTTCTGGATTTTGATGCTTGTTCCCTTTGCCATATTAGGGAAATTCTCTACTATAATTTTCTCCAATATACCCTCTGACCCCCCCTTTCTTTTCTTCTGGAATCCCAATTATTCTAATAGTGTTTTGTCTTATGGTGTCACTTATCTCTCATATTCTCCCCTCCTGATCCAGTAGTTGTTTGTCTCTCTTTGTTCAGCTTCTTTATCCTCCATCATTTTATCACTAATTCTCTCTTCTGCCTCATTTATCCTGGCAGTAAGAGCTTCCATTTTTTATTGCACCTCATTAATAGCTTTCTTTTATTTAAACTTGGTTAGACTTTAGTTCTTTTATCTCCAGAAAGGGCTTTTATTTCTCCAGACAGGGTTTCTCTAATATCTTCCATGCCTTTTTTGAGCCTAGCTAACGCACTGAGAATCCTCATTATGAGCTCTAGATCTGACATATTACCAACGTCTGTATTGATTAGGTCTCTAGCCTTTGGTACTGCCTCTTGTTCTTTTTTTTGTCATGAGTTTATCTGCCTTGTCATTTTATCCAGGTAAGAATATATGAAGGAGTGAATAAAATACTAAAGGGGTGGCAAAGCCACCAGAAAAATATATGCTAACCAAATCAGAAGAGACTCCAAAGTGGGGGGAGATCTTTTATCTAATACACACACACACACCACACACACAAATATATATATATGTTAGACTGGTGAATAGAACAGAGCCATCCACTTGATTTAGGTGTATTTTGGTCTGTTAGTAGAAACTACCTCCCAAGATTTTAAAGAAAGAGAACTGTGTATACATACAAAAATAAGTGTAAACATGATGAAGGGATGGAATATAACTGTAAAGATGAAAATATTTTAAAAAATTCTAAAAAAGGAATTGATAAGTTGATTGGAAAAAGAAAGAAGAAAGTGGAGAGAATTTGCTCAGGCTAGGGACTAGGACAAAGCCCTGTGGTAGATTTAGGGTATATTTTGATCTATTAGAAGAAATTATATCCTAAAAATTTTTAGAAGAAAGAAAACCGTATATGTATACAAAAAATAAAGTTAGGTACAATGAAGGATAAAATATGACTATAATAATGAAGGCTTAAAAATATTTTTTTTTTCAAAAATATCTTCTCCCATTCTGTCAGTTATCTTTTGGTTTTGTTAACTATTTCCTTTGCTGTGCAAAAAGACTAGTATCCAAAATCTATAAAGGCTTAGCAAATTCAACACTGAAAGAACAAATAATCCAATCAAGAAATGGGCAGAGGACATGAACAGGCATTTCTGGAAAGAAGACATCCACATGACCAACAGACACATGAAAAAGTGCTCCACATCACTCGGCATCAGGAAAATACAAATCAAAACCACAATGAGATACTATCTCACACCTGTCAGAATTGCTAAAATTAACAAATCAGGAAATGACAGATGCTGGCAAAGATGCAGAGAAAGGGGAAACCTCCTATACTGTTGGTGGGAATGCAAGCTGGTGCAACCAGTCTGGAAAACAGCATGGAGGTTCCTTAAAAAGTTGAAAATAGAGTTACCCTACCACCCTGCAATTGCACTACTGGGTATTTACCCTAAAGGTACAAATATAGTGATCCAAAGGGGCACATGCACCTGAATGTTTATAGCAGCAATGTCCACAATGGCCAAACTATGGAAAGAACCTAGATGTCCATCAATGGATGAATGGATAAAGAAAATGATGTGGTATATATATACACAATGTTATACTATGCAGCCATCAAAAGAAATGAAATCTTGCCATTTGCGATGATGTGGATGGAACTAGAGAGTATTATGCTTAGCAAAATGAGTCAATTGGAAAAGGCAACTATCATATGATCTCCCTGATATGAGGAAGTGGAGATGCAATGTGGGGGGCTTGGGGGGTAGGAAAAGAATAAATGAAACAAGATGGGATTGGGAGGGAGACAAACCATAAGAGACTCTTAATCTCACAGGGGGAGGAGGGTAGGGAGAGGGTGGTGCAGTTATGGGCATTGGGGAGGGTATGTGCTATGGTGAGTGCTGTGAAGTGTGTAGACCTGGCAATTCACAGACCTGTACCCCTGGGGCAAATAATACATTATACGTTTATAAAAAATAATTTTAACAAAGGTATTGTTAAGATAAACTAGGTAAAAAAAACTTTAAAAGAGGAAAGAGGAAAAGTCAAAAAAATTAGAATAAGAAAAAATTTTTTAAAAACTTAATTAACTTTGCAAGACTAAAGAATCATGGGGAGAAAGCCATGAATTCCATTCTTTGCTTTGCCCTCCTCTGGAATTGCGCTGTTCTCCTTGATCAGTGAGCTTGGTCTTGGCTGGAAGTTCTTGCTGATCTTCTGGGGGAGGAGCCTGTTGTAGTGATTCTCAAATGTCTTTGCCCAAGGCAGAATTGCAACCCCCCCTTCAGGTGCTGGGCTAAGTGATCTGCTTGGGTTCTCTCCCTAGAGCTTTTGTTCCCTGAACACTTTCCGTAAAGCTCTGGAGGGCGGGAATGAAAATGGCGGCCTCCCAATCTCTGGCTTAGAGGAGCCGAGAGCTTGGGGCCCCACTCCTCAGTGCACCCTTGGAGAAATGCTTAATCACTCTCATCTCCCTGGTCTCCAGCTGTGCTCCGAGCTCACCTGGCCTGTGACTGAGCGTTTCTGTCTCTGGCACAGAGCCCTGTTTGGAGTCTCCAAACCTAGCAGATTTCTGCTTCATTGTCTTCCAGTGGAGAAAGGTCATCTCCCTGGATCTGCCACTTGTGGGGTCCCTGCTCAAAGAGCAGTGGTCCGACTGTGCTGTGGATCACAGTTTAAGGTAACCCTAAGCTGAGAGCTCACTCCTATGCTCTGTCTGTGTACTCAGTTTCCTTGCTCTGATACCTGCAAACTCTGCTACACGGAGTTACATCTGATCCTTCTGTGACCCCGCAGGGCCTGAGACCACGCATCCCCATGAGGGCTCCACCCCTGCTTAGCCTCTGGAATGATATCCTTCAGTGGAGTAGACGTCTAAAAGTTCAGATTTTGTGCTCCACTGCTTGCTGGGAGCTGCTCCCTTCCCCTCTGTGGTCTATCTTTCCGTCACCTCGGATTCAATCTCCGTACATCCTACCTTTCAGAAAGTGGTTGATTTTGTTTCTAGAATTGCTGTTCTTCTCTTTGATCTTCTGTTGGGTTTGTAGGTGTTCAGAATGGTTTGATAACTATCTAGCTGAACTTCTGCAACCTGATGTCATCTCAGTTGCTACTCCTCCGCCATCTTTCTTTCTTTTTTTTATTCATCTGTTTTTAACCCAATAGTGATAATACCATACATATTATTATACAGAGAGCTCTTAAAAACTAATTTAATTTATTTCATAACTGGCTATATACTATTTCATTGAATGAAGGTACTATAATTTATATCCCACTCTTTCCAGAGAAACATTTAGTTTGCTTCTAGTATATTCTAATATATTTATTTTATCAATGCAAACAGTGCCAAAATAAAAATTTTGAATATGTATTTTGGCCACTTGTTGGCATTAAATCTTAGCTAATCCTAGTTCTAGCCTTTATGGGTTGAGTCTGCCAGAAAATTATGTTGGATTCCAAAGATAGACTTGGCTCTTAGCGACTTATCAAGGCTTCTTCAACTCTCTCATAATCCTCATATGAGTAAGGCTTGCTCAACAGCTGCCACCAGCCCATTTCCTCAAATGGCTCATCTTTGGGCTTCAGCAGGCCTGACCATGAACACACTGAGTGCTGGGTCCAATAACCTCCCCCTCTCTTCCACAGATGCTCAGTCCCGGGGCAGAGTTCTGTCTCTAACCATACATAGACAATTTTAGCAACAGCTTATCTGACATCTGTTTCACCAGGTTCTTAATCTCAGCACCATTAGTAATTGACACCATAAATAAGATCACCGGTGAGTGCCTGGAATCTTGGGATGGGCCAGGAATTTGACCTGGAGATTCTGGGGGATCTGACAAGAGCTGTCTTGTGGTAAATTAATATCTGTGGCAAAAAAAAAAGGGTGACTCTAGCACATAGCTGAGTGGACACGCAGGTTTCCTATCCTGGAGGTACTCCATAAATAAGATAAAATTTCCTGACCTATCTCTGGGATTATTTGTAGTCATGGTTACAGCATGTGGTAGCTACAAGTCCTCTCTGTGACTAGGGGTGTGGGACTTTAAGCCTCAGGCTTTAGGCCAGAGATTGCAAACTGCTGGTATTTTGTTCTTAAACATGTAAAATGCTAAATATTTAAAAAATATTTTGCCAACATCTAAAAACTGGGAGATTTTGCATAAAAATCAAGATTTTTGCTATGTCTTAGGAAAAAAGCAAAAGAAGATTTGGTAACATTGAGGCCTTAGTTTCATGTGGGTACCAAATAGGGCCACTCTCTTCAGAAGGGCCATAAGCAGGGTATTTATCTGGTCTGCTATGCTGGTATTTTAGTCTAAAACTTCTTGCCTCTGGTTTCGATGCAATGACATTTACAGCTAAGAAATTCTGTTGCTACCTATTGCTAAGCAGAAGAGCTAACTACTCACACAGTATGAATTTAGTGACAAATGTCAAAGCTCCCAACTCTCAAATATTTCTTTTTTCATTTAACTAGAGGGCAAACAAAATGCCAACATTAATCAACTGAGCCACTCAGGTGCCCCCAAAATGCCAACATTAAGATTCACTTGATGATAATTAGCAGTTAACATTTATCCTTAAGGAATAATTATCCCCATCCTAAAGATAAACTGAAGCCCAGAGAGGTTAAGTAAATGCCAAGGTAACAGAGGTAGTAGTTGGTAAAGTCAGTATTTGAACCCAGGCAGTCACTCTCCAGAAGTTGTGCTGGGAATCACCATACTTCACTTCATCAATCCCTGCAAAAGATGAAAATGCCTCTCAGTAAAGGGAGACTTGGAGTGGTCAGCAGGTGATACCAAAGGGTAGTTAGCTGATATCCATGTTTTTAGCTTATATGTCCATAAGGGCATAGAATGGGCCCACAAGAAGGTGGACAAGGCAGCAAGAAGAATCTTCCATTTGCACATTGATCCTGTATGGAAAGAGGGGCACAGGAAGGGCCCTGGTGTTGGGAAGATGAGGTTCCAAGAACAACGTTGATTTGAGAAGTAAGGACTTCTGATAAAGAGTGGAATGAATATCTTGAGGACCCAGAGGAACCAAGGCTTACCAACATGATCAAGGGAATTTTAGGTGAAATATGGGGGTGAGTTTGGGGTCAGCATAAAAGTGGAAGTTGAAGCTGTGAAAAATGATAAAGCTCTTTTTGCTAGAACATTCTCAATTATTTGATGAAGCCTTAAAAGGTAAGTACAGATATGAGAGGGAGGAAAGCATATCAGTTTCTGACAAGTTCCCATTTTCCTCACCACGGAGAGGTGTCTGAGTATTGTGAAGTGCAGAACAGTATAATTAAAAGGGAACTGAAGGCCAAGTGAGGAGGGAAGATGGAATAAGAGTCCCAGTGAGACAGTAATTATGGTTCAGTAGGAAGAACCTGAGTTTTGGAATTAGACAGACTTGGGTTTGTCTCCCAACTCGGCCTGACTCTGGTTGTGTAACCATAGTCGACTTTATTCTCTGAACTTCTGTCTTCATGGTTGGGATTAAATGAGGTATGTGTGTTAAATGCCTGGCCCATGGCAGATCCTCAGCACATAGCTGAGTGGATATGCAGATTTCCTAGACTGGAGGGGCTCCATAAGTAAGATAATGTTTCTTGACCTGTCTCTGTGATTATTTGCAGTCATGCTTACATATTTGGTAGCTATAAGAACTTTCTGTGACTAGGGAGGTGGGACTTTAGACTTTGGTAAGTTCAGTTCTTTAGATCCAGGTGAATCACACCCTGGGCACTGGAAGAATTTACTGATGAGATCAAGCAACTGTCAGTAGTAATGGTTAAATCACAGATATTGAGATAAGTCCTAGAGAAATTGGAGAAGGGCAAATATCATTATTTTGGAAGGGGGGTTGGAAGGAAGAGGGTTTCAATGTTATACACTTGCTGTCTAACCCAGGCAAAATTTTGGCATATGTTAATAAGCAGATGGTTTGAGAAAAAGGAAACCAGTGGTTTATAAAAGACAACAGATAGTAGAAAAGACAGCAATGATTACCAGGAGTTAGCCAGGATTGTTAAGAAAACACTATTCCAAGTAATTAACATTTTAAGTTTTTAACAAAATTACTAAACTGATTAGGAGAATGCTATGGGTTAGATAACCACACTATTGATGTAACTTTTGACAAAGATTTCAAGATATTTAGTGAACAAGATGGTGAGACTTGAATTGAATGACAATACAGTCCAAGTGTGTAGAACTCAAGTACTGTGAATAAGTAGATTGCTCTCAATTCTTGAGGGAGTCCCCATGCCAAAAACTGAGAGATGAAAATAATACACTGAATGAGAGAATCAAGATTCAAAAATAATTGTCAATCTTCAAAATGGGCAAATAATGAAAATCTGGAATTAAAATAAAAAACTTTCAAAAAATGAAAAAAAAATCTATATATGCATAACCAGTCTTCAAAATGGGCCAATAACAAAATCAGCAAACTCATCAGAAGTTCTTATTTATTTTTACTTTTGTTATTGCTTTTTTTTCCCAGAGTTCAAGCAGTTTTTTAAAAAAATTATAATTTTCAGTTCTTCAAAGTACAAAATGGGGGAGAACTATGTTGAAAGAAGTAACATGTAAAAAAAAAATCTGGTTTTCTCTTTCTTTTCAGAGTTGCTGACTAGAATTTCAACATAAGTCAAAGTATGTTGTGACTCCTCAAGTAGTAGATTTAATTTCCAGCTGACATGATTAGATCAAGTGAGATAAGATGGTGGACTCCAGTCACACTATGTCTGTGGTAGGAGTAATTGCAGAAGTAGTAGTAATGGAGGCATTGCTAATGGTGATAGTAGCTAATCTTTATCTAGTAATTTCTCTGTACTTGGCACTGTGATTTTTACATGAATGAGTTAGCCTAATATACATAGCACTATCAGGCAAATGGCTGAAATAACTTTAAAATCTTCGTGACTTAATAAAATAAACTTTTATTCTTGCCTGTGTCTCACAGGGACAGGGGAGAGATGGGGGTGAAGGGATGTAGTCATTCAGAGGTTCAAAGTCTTTCTATTGTATGTCCACCATCCTATAAGTCCTTGCAATTATCCTCATTCATCAGGGAGATGGAAATAGAGAAGGAAAATCACACACAAGAATTTTTTTTTTTTTTCGGGGGGGAAGAGAATATCTAGAAGTGGTATGTATCACTTCTGCCCACTTTCTATTGCTTGGAACTCAATCACATGGCCTCTCCTAACTGCAAGGAAGACTGAAACATTCACTCCAGCTGTGTGTCCAGGAGGGTGAACAGAACACAGATACTAGCAAGCACTAACAGTCTGGATTAAATCTTTAAATATTTGACAAACTTATGAGGTAGATACTTTAGATATAGTAGATACTATTAGCCTCATTTTATTTTATTTTTATTTATTTATTTATTTATAAATTTTTAAATTTTTAAATAAACATATAATGTATTTTTATCCCCAGGGGTACAGGTGAGTGAATTGCCAGGTTTACACACTTCACAGCACTCATCATAGCACATACCCTTCCCAGTGTCCATATCTGCACCACCCTCTCCCATTCCCCTTTCCCCCAGCAACACTCAATCTGTCTTTTATGGTTTGTCTCCCTCCTGATCCAATTTTCTTTCATTTTTTCTTTTCCTATCCCCTAACCCCCCACATTGCAGCTCCACTTCCTCATATCAGGGAGATCATATGATAGTTGTCTTTCTCCGATTGACTTATTTCATTAAGCATAATACCCTCTAGTTCCATCCACATAGTCACAAATGGCAAGATTTCATTTCTTTTGATGGATGCATAGTATTCCATATATATATACCACATCTTCTTTATCCATTCATCAGTTGATGGACATCTAGGTTCTTTCCATAGTTTGGCTATTGTGGACATTGCTGCTATAAACATTTGGGTGCACGTGCCCCTTTGGAGCACCATGTTTGTATCTTTAGGATATATACCCAGTAGTGCAATCACTGGGTCATAGGGCTGCTCTATTTTCAGTTTTTTGAGGAACGTCCACACTGTTTTCCAGAGTGGCTGTACAGGCTTGCATTCCCACCAACAGTATAGGAGGGTTCCCCTTTCTCCGCATCTGCACCAGCATTTGTCATTTCTTGACTTGTTAGTTTGAGCCATTCTGACTGGTGTGAGGTGGTATCTCATTGGGGTTTTGATTTGTATTTCCCTGATGACGAGCGATGTGGAGCATTTTTTCATGTGTCTATTGGCCATCTGGATGTCTTCTTTGCAGAAATGTCTGTTTATGTCTTCTGCCCATTTCTTGATTGGATTATTTGTTCTTTTGGTGTTGAGTTTGCTAAGCTCTTTATTGATTTTGGATACTAGCCCTTTATCTGATATGTCATTTGCAAATATCTTCTCCCATTCTGTCAGTTGTCTATTGGTTTTGTTAACTGTTTCCTTTGCTTTTGATCTTGATAAAATCCCAATAGTTCATTTTTGCCCTTGCTTCTGTTGCCTTTGGCGATGTTCCTAGGAAGAAGTTGCTGCGGTTGAGGTCAAAGAGGTTGCTGCCTGTGTTCTCCTCAAGGATTTTGATGGATTCTTTTCTTACATTGAGGTTCCTTATCCATTTTGAGTCTATTTTTGTGTATGTGTAAGGAAATAGTCCAGTTTCATTTTTCTGCATGTGGCTGTCCAATTTTCCCAGCACCATTTGTTGAAGAGACTATCTTTTATCCATTGGACATTCCTTCCTGCTTTGTTGAAGATTAGTTGACCATAGAGTTGAGGGTCTATTTCTGGGCACTCTATTCTCTTCCATTGATCTATGTGTCTGTTTTTGTGCCAGTACCATACTGTCTTGATGATGACAGCTTTGTAATAGAGCTTAAAGTCTGGAATTGTGTTGCCACCAAGTTTGGCTTTCCTTTTCAATATTCCTTTGGTTATTCAAGGGCTTTACTGGTTTCATATAAATTTTAGGATTATTTGTTCTATTTCTTTGAAAGAAATGAAAGGGATTTCGATAGGGATTGCATTAAATGTGTATATTGGTTTAGGTAGCATAGACATCTTCACAATATTTATTCTTCCAATCCAGGAGCATGGAAAATTTTTCCATTTCTTTGTGTCTTTCTCAATTTCTTTCATGAGTACTTTATAGTTTTCTGAGTATAGATTCTTTGCCTCTTTGGTTAGGTTTATTCCTAGGTATCTTGTGGTTTGGAGTGCAATTGTAAATGGGACTGACTCCTTAATTTCTCTATCTTCTGTCTTGTTGTTGGTATAAAGAAAAGCAACTGATTTCCTTGCATTGACTTTATATCCTGACACTTTACTGAATTTCTGTACAAGTTCTAGCAGATTTGGAGTGGAGCCTTTTGGGTTTTCCACATATAGTATCATATCATCTGCAAAGAGAGATAGTTTGACATTTTCTTTGCCAATTTGAATGCCTTTAATTTCTTTTTGTTGTCTTATTGCTGAGGCTGGGACTTCTAGTACTATGTTAAATAGCAGTGGTGATAATGGACATCCCTGCCATGTTCCTGACCTTAGCGGAAAAACTTTCAGTTTTTCTCTATTGAGATTGATATTTGCAGTGGGTTTGTCATAGATGGCTTTGATAATATTGAGGTATATGCCCTCTATCCCTTTGAAGAGTTTTAATCAGGAAGGGATGCTGCACTTTGTCAAATGCTTTTTCAGCATCTATTGAGAGTACAATATGGTTCTTGCTCTTTCTTTTATTAATGCATTCTTACACATTGATGGATTTGCACATGTTGAACCAACCTTGCAGCCTTGGATTAAATCCCACTTGGTCGTGGTGAATAATCCTTTTAATGTACTGTTGGACCCTATTGGCCAGTATTTTGGTGAGAATTTTCACATTTGTATTCATCAAGGATATTGGTCTGTAATTCTCTTTTTTTGATGGGATCCTTGTCTGGCTTTGGGATCAAGGTGATGCTGGCCTCATAAAATGAGTTTGGAAAATTTCCTTCCATTTCTGTTTTTTGAAACAGTTTCAGGAGAATAGGAATTAATTCTTCTTTAAATATTTGGTAGAATTCCCCTGGGAAGCCATCTGGCCCTGGACTTTTGTTTGTTTGGAGATTTTATTTTTTTTAAGATTATTTATTTATTTATTTGACAGAGAGAGATCACAAGTAGATAGAAAGGCAGGCACGGAGAGAGAGAGAGGGAAGCAGGCTCCCTGCTGAGCAGAGAGCCCGATGTGGGACTCGATCCCAGGACTCTGAGATCATGACCTGAGCCAAAGGCAGCGGCTTAACCCACTGATCCACCCAGGCGCCCTGTTTGGAGATTTTTGATGACAGTTTCAATCTCCTTACTGGTTATGGATCTGTTCAGGTTTTCTATTTCTTCCTGGTTCAGTTGTGGTAGTTTATATGTCTCTAGAAATGTATCCATTTCTTCCAGATTGTTGTATTTGTTGGTGTAGAGTTGTTCATAGTATGTTCTTATAATTGTGTGTATTTCCTTGGTGTTGGTTGTGAGTTCTCCTCTTTCATTCATGATTTTACTTATTTGGGTTCTTTCTCTTTTTGATAAGTCTGGCCATGGTTTGTCAATCTCATTAATTCTTTCAAAGAACCAGCTCCTAGTTTTGTTGATTTGTTCTATTGTTTTTTTAGTTTCTATTTCATTGACTTCTGCTCTGATTTTTATGATTTCTCTTCTCCTGCTGGGTTTAGGCTTTCTTTGGTTGTTCTTTCTCCAGCTCCTTCAGGTGTAGGGTTAGGTTGTATATTTGAGACATTTCTTTTTTCTTGAGAAAGGCTTATACCACTATATATTTTCCTCTCAGGACTGCCTTTGTTGTGTCCTAGAGATATAATTTTTAAAGATCAGAGAGATCACAAGTAGGCAGAGAGGCAGGCAGAGAGAGAAGGGGAAGCAGATTCCCTGCTGAGCAGAGAGCCCGATGCAGGGCTCGATCCCAGGACCCTGAGATCACGACCCAAGCCGAAGGCAGAGGATTAACCCACTGAGCCACCCAGGTGCCCCATGTCCCACAGATTTTGAACCATTGTGTTTTCATTATTATTTGTTTCCATGAATTTTTTCAATCCTTCTTTAATTTCCCGGTTGACCTATTCATTTTTTAGAAGGATGCTCTTTAGCCTCCATGTATTTGAGTACTTTCCAACTTTCCTCTTGTGGTTGAGTTCTAGCTTCAGAGCACTGTGTTCTGAAAATATGCAGGGAATGATCCCAATCTTTTGATACCGGTTGAGACCTGTTTTATGACCCAGGATGTGGTCTATTCTGGAGAATGTTCTATGTGCACTAGAGAAGAATGTGTATTCTGTTATTTTGGGATGGAATGTTCTGAATATATCTTTGATGTCCATCTGGTCCCTGTGTGTCATTTAAGGCCTTTATTTCCTTGTTGATCTTTTGCTCAGATGATCTGTCCATTTCAGTGAGCAGAGTGTTAAAGTCCCCTGCTATTATTGTGTTATTGTCGATGTGTTTCTTTGATTTTGTAATTAACTGGTTTATATAGTTGGCTGCTCCCATGTTAGGTTCATAGATATTTAAAATTGTTAGGACTTCTTGTTGGACAGACCCTTTGAGTATGATATAGTGTCCTTCCTCATCTCTTATTATAGTCTTTGGCTTAAAATCTAATTGATCTGATATAAGGATTTCTACCCCAGCTTTCTTCTGATGTCCATTAGCATGGTAAATTGTTGTCCACCCTCTCACTTAAAATCTGGGGGTGTGGCCTCGGGTCTGAAATGAATTTCTTGTAGACAGCATATTGATGGGTTTTGTTTTTTTAATCCATTCTGATACCCTGTGTCTTTTGACTGGGGCATTTAGCCCATTAACATTCAGAGTAACTATTGAGAGATATGAATTTAGTGCCATTGTATTGCCTGTAAGGTGACTGTTACTGTATATTGTCTCTGTTCCTTTCTGATCTACCATTTGTAGGCTCTCTCTTTGCTTAGAGGACCCCTTTCAATATTTCCTGAAGAGCTGGTTTGGTCTTTGCAAATTCTTTCAGTTTTTGTTTGTCCTAGAAGATTTTTATCTCTCCTTCTCTTTTCAATGATAGCCTAGCTGGATATAGTATTCTTGGCTGCCTGTTTTTCTCATTTAGTGTTCTGAATATATCATGCTAGTTCTTTCTGGCCTGCCAGGTCTCTTTGGATAAGTCCACTGCCAATCTAATGTTTTTACCATTGTATGTTATAGACTTCTTTTCTTGGACTGCTTTCATTATTTTCTCTTTGTCGCTAAGACTTACAAATTTTTCTATCAGGTGGCGGGGTGTGGACGTATTTTTATTGATTTTGAGGGGCATTCTTAGCATCTCTTGGATTTTGATGTTTGTTTCCTTTGCCATATTAGGGAAATTCTCTACAATAATTCTCTCCAATATACCTTCTGTTCCCCTCTCTCTTTCTTCTTCTGGAATCACAATTATTCTAGTGTTGTGTCATCTAATGGTGTCACTTATCTCTCGAATTCTCTCCTCATGGTCCAGTATTTGTTTGTCTCTCTTTTGCCCAGCTTCTTTATTCTCTGTCATTTGGTCTTCTATGTCACTAATTATTTCTTCTGCCTCATTGATCCTAGAAGTAAGAGCTTCCATTTTTGACTGCACCTCATTAATAGCTTTTTTTATTTCAATTTGGTTAGATTTTATTTCTTTTAATTCTCCAGAAAGGGCTTTTATTTCTCTGGAGAGGGTTTCTCTAATATCTTCTATGCCTTTTTTGAGCCTGGCTAGAACCTTCAGAATTGTCATTCTGAACTCTAGATCTGTCATATTACCAATGTCCATATTGATTAGGTCCCCAGCCTTTGGTACTGCCTCTTGTTCTTTTCTTTTTTTTGTGGTGAGTTTTTCAGCCTTGTCATTTTTTCCAGATAAGATATGCTTTCTCCTCCTCTGGAATTCCGCTGTTCTCCTTGGTAGGTGACATTGGTCTTGGCTGGGTTTCTTGATGATCTTCTGGGGAAGGGGCCTGTTGTAGTGATTCTCAAGTGTCTTTGCCCGAGGCAGAATTGCCCTGCTCTTATCAGGGGCCAGGCTAAGTAATCCACTTGGGTTTGCTTTTGGGAGCTTTTCTTCCCTGAACGCTTTCCATAGAGTTCTGGAGGATGGGAATGATAATGGTGGCCTCCCAATCCCTAGCCTGGAGGAGCCGAGACTCAGGGTCCCACTCCTCAGTGTGCCCTCAGAGAAAAGCGCCCAATCGCTCCTGTCTCCCTGGTCTCTGGTAACACTTGGAGAAAAGCACTCAGTCGCTCACGCTTGGAGAAAAGCGCTCAGTCACTCTGTCTCCCTGGCCTCTGGCTGTGCTCTGAGCTCACCCAGCCTATGCCCAGGTCAAGATAACCTTGAGTTGAGAGCTCACTCCTCAGCTTTGTTGCAGTAGCTGGCTTCCCCTCTATAATACCTGCGAGCTCTGCAACACTCAGACACCCCCAGTCCTTCTGTGACTCTGCGGGACCTGAGATTACACTGACCCTGCATGGGATTCCCCCTGGTTTAGCCTCGGAGTGATGTCCCTCAGTGGAGCAGACTTTTAAAAGTCCTAATTTTGTGCTCCATTGCTCTGCCGCTTGCTGGGAGCTGGCCCCGACCGCCACAGTCTATCTCCCCATTGCTTTGGATTCACTTCTCCACAGGTCCTACCTTTCAGAAGGTGATTGATATTCTGTTTCTAGAATTGTTGCTCTTCTTCTCTTTGATTTCCCATTGGATTTGTAGGTGTTCACAATGGTTAGATAAGCTATCTAGCTGATCTCCTGCTACCTAATGTCATCTCAGCCTGCTACTACACCATCTTGCCTCCTCCCCCTTAATATATTTTTAAAAAAGACTTTACTTATTTATTTGACAGAAAGAACAATAGGGCCCTATCATGGGGAGAAGGAGAGTGAGGGCAAGATGCAGACCCCTGGCTGAGGAAGGAGCTGGGTGTGGGGTTTGATCCTGGGACCCTGGGATCATGACCCAAGCCAAAAGGCAGATATTTAACAGACTGAGCCACCCAAGAGCCCCAAATCTCTTTTACTAGAAGAAACAGATTCAGTTTTGGCACTGTTCAGATCCATGTGTAATTGTTTTTTTATTTTTTTAAACATATAATGTATTAATGGGGTGCAGGTCTGTGAATCATCATTCTTACACAAGTCACAGCACTCATCATAGTTTATACCCTCCCCAATGTCCATAACCCAGCCACTCTATCCCTCCCCCACCACCCCCAGCAACCCTCAATTTGTTTCCTGAGATTAAGAATCTCTTATGGTTTGTCTCCCTCCCGAGCCCATCTTGTTTCATTTTTCCCCTCCCTACTTCCCACTTCCCCTCACTCTGCCTCTCAAATTCCTATCATATGATAATTGTCTTTCTCTGATGGACTTACTTCGTTCAGCATAATACTCTCTAGTTCGATCCACGTTGTTGCAAATGGCAAGATTGCTTTTTGATGACTGCATAGTATTCCATTGTATGTATGTAGATGGACGTCTAGGTTCTTCCCATAGTTAGGCTATTGCGGACACTGCTGCTATAAACATTCAGGTGCACATGCCCCTTTGGATCACTACATTTGTATCTTTAGGGTAAATATCCAGTAGTATCATTACTGGGACATAGGGTAGCTCTATTTTCAACTCTTTGAGGAACCCACATACTGTTTTCCAGAGTGGCTGCACAAGATTGCATTCCCACCAAAAATGTGGGAGGTTTCCCCTTTCTGTGCATTCTCGCCAACATCTGTCATTTCCTGACTGGTTAATTTTAGCCATTCTGACTGGTGTGAGGTGGTATCTCACTGTGGTTTTGATTTGTGTTTCCCTGATACAGAGTTAAGCTGAATGCTTTTTCACGTGTCTTTTGGCCATGTGGATGTCCTCTTTGCAGAAATGTCTATTCCTATCTTCTGCCCATATCTTGACTGAATTATTTCTTTTTTAGGTGTTGAGTTTAGTAAGTTTGTTACAGATTTTGGATACTAGCCCTTTACCTGATACACCATATGCAAATATCTTCTCCCAATCTGTCAGTTGTCTTTTGGTTTTGTTGACTGTTTCCTTTGCTTTGTAAAAGCTTTTGATCTCGATGAAGTCCTGATAGTTCATTTTTGCCCTTGCTTCCCTTGCCTTTGGCAATGTTTCTTGGGAAGAAGTTGCTGTGGCTGAGGTCGAAGAGGTTGCTGCCTGTGTTGTCCTCAAGGGTTTTGATAGATTCCCATCTCACATTGAGGTCTTTCATCCATTTTGAGTCTTCTTGTGTGTGTGGCATAAGGAAATGGTGCATTTCATTTTTCTGCATGTGGCTGCCCAATTTTCCCAACACCATTTGTTGAATTGACTGTCTTTTTTCCATTGGACATTTCTTCCTGCTTTGTTGAAGATTAGTTGTCCATAGAGTTGAGGGTCTGTTTCTGGGCTCTCTATTTTGTTCCATTGATCTATGTGTCCATTTTTGTGCCAGTGCCACACTGTCTTGATGATGACAGCTTTGTAATAGAAGTCTGGAATTGTGATGCCACCAACTTTGGCTTTCTTTTTCAACATTCTTCTGGCTATTGAGGTCTTTTCTGGTTCCATATAAATTTTAGGATTATTTGTTCCATTTCTTTGAAAAAAGTTGGTGGTATTTCAATAGGGATTGCATTAAATGCGTGGCTTGCTTTAAGTAGCACAGACATGTTTACAACATTTGTTCTTCCAATCCACGAGCATGGAACGTTTTTCCATTTCTTTGTGTCTTCCTCAATTTCTTTCATGAGTACTCAACGGTTTTCTGAGTGCAGATTCTTTGCCTCTTTGGTTAGGTTTATTCCTAGGTATCTTATGGTTTGGGGTGCAATTGTAAATGGGACTGACTCCTTAATTTATCTTTCTTCTGTCTTGTTGTTGGCGTAAAGAAATGCACCTGATTTCTGTGCGTTGATTTTTGTTTCTTGACACTTTACTGAATTCCTGTACAAGTTCTAGCAGATTTGGAGTGGAGTCTTTTGGGTTTTCTACATAAAGTATCATATCATCTGCAAGGTGTGTTTGTTTGACTCTTTCTTTGCTGGTTTGGATGCCTTTAATTTCTTTTTGTTGTCTAATTGCTGAGGCTAGGACTCGTAGTAATATGTTTAATAGCAGTGGTGATAATGAATATCTCTTCCATGTTCCTGACCATGGTGAAAAAGCTCTCAGTTTTTCTCCATTGAGAATGATATTTACTGTGGGGTTTCCATAGGTGACTTTTATGATATTGTGCTATGTACTCTGTATCACTACACTCTGAAGAGTTTTGATCAAGAAAGGATGCCGCACTTTGTCAAATGCTTTTTCAACATCCACTGAGAGTATCATATGGTTCTTGTTCTTTCATTAACGTATTGTATCACATTGATTGATTTGTGGATGTTGAACCAACCTTGCAGCCCTGGAATAAATCCCACTTGGTCATGGTGAATGATCCTTTTAATGTTCTGTTGGATCCTATTGGCTAGTATTTTGTGAGAATTTTTGCATCCATGTTCATCAAGGATATTGGTGTGTAATTCTCTTTTTTGATGGGGTCTTTGTCTGGTTTTGGGACCAAGGCAATGCTGGCCTCATACAATGAGTATGGAAGTTCCCCTTCCATTTCTGTTTTTTGGAACAGTTTCAGGAGAATAGGTATTAACTCTTCTTTAAATGTTTAACGGAATTCCCCTGAGAAGCCATCTGGCACTGGGCTCTTGGTGGGAGACTTTTGATGAGTGTTTCAATCTCCTTCCTGGTTAGGGGTCTGTTCAGGTTTTCTGTTTCTTCCTGGTTCAGTTTTTGGTAATGTCTATGTCTCTAGGAATGCATCCATTTCTTCCAGATTGTCAAATTGCTGGTGTATAGTTGCTCATAATCTGTTCTTATAATTGTTTGTATTTCTTTGGTCTTGGTTGTGATCTCTCCTCTTTCATTCACGACTTTATTAATTTGGGTCCTTTCTCTTTTCTTTTTGATAAGTCTGGCCAGGGGTGTATCAATCTCATTAATTCTTTCAAAGAACCAGTTCCCAGTTTCGTTGATTTGTGCTACTGTTCTTTTGGTTTCTATTTCGTTGATTTCTGCTCTGATCTTTATGATTTCTCTTCTCCTGCTGGGTTTAGACTTTCTTTGCTGTTCCTTCTCCAGCTCCTTTAGGTGTAGGGTTAGGTTGTGTACTTGAGACTTTTCTTGTTTCTTGAGAAAGCCTTGTATGGCTATATACTTTCCTCTCAGGACCACTTTTGCTGTGTCCCAAACATTTTGAACAGCTGTGTTTTCATTTTTGTTAATTTCCATGCATTTTCAAAATTCTTCTTTAATTTCCTGGTTGATCCTTTCATTCTTTAGTAGGTTGCTCTTTAGCCTCCATGTATTTGCATTCTTTCCATCTTTCCTCTTATGGTTGAGTTCTAGTTTCCAAGCACCGTGGTCTAAAAATATGCAAGGAATGAGCCTAGTCTTTTGGTACCAATTGAGACCTGATTTGTAACCCAGGATGTGATCTATTTTGGAGAATGTTCCATGTGCCCTAGAGAAGACTGTAGTCTTCTTTCGGAAGAAGTAGTCTGCTTTGAGATGAAATGTTCTGAATATATTTGTGATGTCCATCTGGTCCAGTGTGTCATTTAAAGCCTTTATTTGCTTAGATGGGATCGTGAGGGAGACAAACCATAAGAGATTCTTAATCTCACAAAACAAAGTGAGGGTTGCTGGGAGTAGGGGTAAGCATAAGGTGGTAGGGTTATGGACATTGGGGAGGATATGTCCTAGGGTGAGTGCTGTGAAATGTGTAAGCCTGATGATTCACAGATTTGTACCTGTGGGGAAATAATATGTTATAAGCTAATAACAATTAAAAAAATAAAAAATATAGTCTTTATTTCCTTATTGATCTCTTGCTTAGGTGACCAGTGATGGAGCTGTTAACTTCCCCTACTATTATTGTGTTATTGTTGATATGTTTCTTTGATTTTGTTCTTAATTGGTTTATATAATTGGCTGCTCCATGTTTTGAGCATAGATATTTAAAATTGTTATATCTTCTTGTTTGACAGACATTTTAAGTATGATATAGTGTCCTTCCTCTGCTCTTTTTATAGTCTCTGGCTTAAAATCTAATTTATCTGATATGAGGATTTCCACCCCAGCTTTGTTTGGATGTCTGTTAGCCTGGTAAATGTTTATTCCACCCCCTCACTTTATTTTTTATTTTTTAAAATTTCTTTTCAGCATAACAGAATTCATTGTTTATGCACCACAACCAGTGCTCCATGCAATACATGCCCTCCATAATACTCACCTCCTGGCTTCCCCAACCTCTCACCCCCCGCCCCTTCAAAACCCTCAGATTGTTTTTCAGAGTCCATAGTCTCTCATGGTTCACCTCCCCTTCCAATTTCCCTCAACTCGCTTCTCCTATCCATCTCCCTATATTCTCCATGTTATTTGTTATGCTCCACAAATAAATGAAACCATATTATCATTGTCTCTCTCTGCTTGACTTATTTCACTCAGCATAATCTCTTCCAGTCCCGTCCATGTTGCTACAAAAGTTGGATATACATCCTTTCTGATGGAGGCATAATACTCCAGTGTATATGGACCACATCTTTCTAATTCATTCATCCATTGAAGGGCATCTTGGTTCTTTCCACAGTTTGGCGACCGTGGACATTGCTGCTATAAACATTGGGGTACAGATGGCCCTTCTTTTCACTACATCTGTATCTTTGGGGTAAATACTCAGTAATGCAATTGCAGGATCATAGGGAAGCTCTATTTTTAATTTCTTAAGGAATCTCCACACTGTTCTCCAAAGTGGCTGCACCAACTTGCATTCCCACCAACAGTGTAAGAGGGTTCCCTTTCTCCACATCCTCTCCAACACACGTTGTTTCCTGCCTTGCTAATTATGGCCATTCTAACTTGTGTAAGTTGGTATCTCAATGTAGTTTTAATTTGAATCTCCCTGATGGCTAGTGATGATGAACATTTTTTCATGTGTCTGATAGCCATTTGTATGTCTTCATTGGAGAAGTGTCTGTTCGTGTTTTCTGCCCATTTTTTGACATGATTATCTCTTTTGTGTGTGTTGAGTTTGAGGAGTTCTTTATAGATCCTAGATATCAGCCTTTTGTCTGTACTGTCATTTGCAAATATCTTCTCCCATTGCGTGGGTTGCCTCTTTGTTTTGTTGACTTTTTCCTTTGCTGCACAGAAGCTTTTGATCTTGATGAAGTCCCAAAAGTTCATTTTCACTTTTGTTTCCATTGCTTTTGGAGATATATCTTGAAAGAAGTTGCTGTGGCTGATATCGAAGAGGTTACTGCCTATGTTCTCCTCTAGGATTCTGATGGATTCCTGTCTCACACTGAGGTCTTTTATACATTTCGAGTTTATCTTTGTTTACGACACCCCCTCACTTTAAATTTGGAGGTGTCTTTAGGTCTTAATTGAGTTTCTTGCAGACTGCATATCAATGTTTTTGTTTTTGTTTGTTTGTTTGTTTGTTTGTTTTGTTTAGTTTTGTTTTTAGTCCATTCTGATATCCTGTGTCTTTTGATTTGGGCATTTAGTTCATTTACATTCAGGGTAACTATTGAAAGAGATGAATTTGGTGCCACTCTATTGCCTTTAAGCTGTTACTGTATATTGACTTTGTTCCTTTCTAGGCTCTCTCTTTGCTTAGGTAACCCCTTTCAATATTTCCTGTAGGGCTGGTTTGGTGTTTGCAAATTCTTTTAGTTTTTGTTTGTCCTGGAAGCTTTTGATCTCTACTTCTATTATCAATGACAGCCTTGCTGGATTAGTATTCTTGGCTGCATATTTTTCTCATTTAGTGCTCTGAATACATAATATAAGTCTTCTGGCCTACCAGGTCTCTGTGGATAGCTCTTATGCCCATTTCAGATTTCTACTGTTGTATATTACACATCTCTTGTCTGGAGCTGCTTTCAGGATTTTCTCTTTGCCACTGAGAATTGTAAGTTTTATTATTAGATGACTGGGTGTGGACCTATTTTTATTGATTTTGAGGGGTGTTCTCTGTGCCTTCTGGATTTTGATGCTTGTTTCCTCCACCAAATTTGGGAAATTCTCTGCTATAATTTGGTCCAATGTATCTTTTGCCCTTCTCTCTCTTTCTTCTTCCACTGGAATCCCAATTATTCTAGTAGTGTTTCATCTTATGGTATCACTTCTCTCTTGAATTCTCCCCTCATGGTTCAGTAGTTGTTTATGTCTCTTTTTCTCAGCTTCTTTATTCTCCATCATTTGGTCTTCTACATCACTAAGTCTCTCTTCTGCCTCATTTATCCTAGCAGTAATAGCCTCCACTTTTGTACTGTACCTCATTAATGGCTTTTTAAATTTAACTTTGTTAGATTTTAATTCTCTTATTTCTCCAGAAAGGGATTTTATTTCTCCTGAGAGAGTTTCCCTAATATCTTCCTTGCCTTTTTGGAGCCCAGCTAGCACCTTGATAATCATCATTCTGAACTCTAGTCCTGACATCTTACTGTTGTCTGTATTGATTAGGTCCCTAACCATTGGTACTGCCTCTTGTTCTTTTTTTTTTTCTTTTTGAGACGTTTTTCTGCCTTGTCATTTTATCCAGATAAGAATAGATGAATGAGAGACTAAAATACTAAAAGGGTGGCAAAGACCCCAGAAAAATATACACTAAGGATATCAGAAGACACCTGAAACTGGGGGAGAAGAAATGAGGGAAAGCAAAAAATTATATATCACATATTATTCATATATATATGAATGATATGTCATATATATATATGACTGGTGAATAGAAAAGAGCCACAAACTTGATTCTGGGTCTATTTTTGTCTATTACAAAAAACTCTTTCCCAAAATTTTAAAGAAAGAAAAACATATATATATATATATATACACAAAAATAAGGGTAAATATGATGAAGGGATAAAATATGACTGTAAAAATGAAAAATGAAAAGAGGTCTAAAAATGGAATTGATAAGAAGTTGGTTGAAAAAAGAGAAGAAAAAAAAGAGGAATAAAGAGAAGAAAAAAAATCAAGGTGGAGACTAGAACAAAGCCATGTGTTAGATTTAGGGTATATTTTGATCTGTTAGAAAAAACTGTATCCCATGATTTTAAAGAAAGAACAACCTATATGTGTATAAAAAATAAGGTTAAATACAATGAAGGGATAGAATATGACTATAAAATGAAAATTTAAAAAGATTTTTAAAAAGGAATTGATATGATAAAATAGTTAAAAATGTTAAAATAAGAAAGAGGAAAAATCTAAAAAATAGAATAAGAAGATAATAAAATTTAAAAAATTTAACTTTGAAAGACTGTAGAACCATGGAAAAAAATCATGAATTCCATGTTGCTTTCCCCTAGCTCTGGAGTTCTGCTGTTCTCTTTGATCAGTGAACTTGGTCTTGGCTGGATGTTCTTGCTAATCTTCTGGGGGAGGCACCTCTTGCAGTGATTCTCAAATGTCTTTGCCTGAGGTGGAATTGCACTGCTCTTGCCAGGGGCTGGGCTAAGTAATCTGCTTGGGTTCGCTCCCCAGAGATTTTGTTCCCTGAACGCTTTCCATACAGCTTTGAGGAGGAGAATGAAGATGGAGACCTCTCAATCTCCAGCCCCATAGGAGCCAAGAGCATGGGGCACCACTCCTCAGTGTACCCTCGGAGAAAAGCAGTCAATTCCTCCCATCTTCCTGGTCTCTGGCAGCATTCTGATCTCACCTGGCCTGTGACAGAGCTTTTCTATCTCTGGAGCACAGCCCCGTTTGGAGTCTCCAAATCCATCAAATTCCTGCAATGTGCTTCTATGCCACTCCTCCCTTGGAAGGAAGGGGAGTCTTCCTGAATCTGCCACCTGTGGGGTCCCTGCTTGAAGAGTTGTGGTCCAACTGTGCCTGGCATCATGGTTTAAGTTAACCCTGAGTTGAGAGCCCCCACCTCAGCTCCCAGATCCAGCTTCCCTGTTCTGATACTTGGGAGCTCTGCCACACTCAGGCACCCCCAGTCTTTCTGTGACCCTATGGGTCCTGAGACCACACTGTCCCCACAAGGGTTCCACCCCCACTTAGCCTCTGGAGCAACATCCCACAGTGGAGCAGACTTCTGAAAGTTCTGATTTTGTGCTCCGCTGCTCCACCACTTCTTGGGAGCCAGCCCCTACTCCCACAGTCTCCCTTCTGTATATTGCCTTGGATTCATTTCTCTGAATATCCTACCTTTCAGGAAATGGTCACTTTTCTGTTCCCCAAATTGCTGTTCTTATTCTCTTTGATCTCCTTTGAATTTGTAGGTGTTCAGAATGATTTGATAACTATCTAGCTGAACTCCTTGGAACTCATAATATTTAGGCCTCCTATTCCTCTGCAATCTTGCTCCCCCGTTATTCTTGAAGAAGAATGGCAAGTTACACAGTTCAAAGAAATGGGACCAACCTCTTTATAGATGTCATGTGAGTTCAACAGAATTGTTTCTGTATAACTTAGAAAAGAGAAGGCAACTGGATGCTAGGATAAATATCTTCAAGTAACTAAAGAGTTAATTTGGACTTGAAGTAGAAGAAATTATTTTTTAGAATTTGGACTCATTCTATAATGCCATGATTCCTGGCATTGCAAAGAGCTTTCTGTCCCTGGAGCGTTCCTGTGGAGGCAGAAGGTTAACTTTGAAGAATATTGCTGAAGTGACTCCCAGATTGGGTAGAAACTTTGGTTCTTATGATTTTGTGGAGAGAAAAAAGGATATTGTGCTTACTTAAAATTTTTGCCATTGGCCTCCACTTTGTCACTTGGCATCATGGATGGAAACAGGCTCCTACAAATTTACCATGCAAACACAGTAAAATTTCTTTAATTTTGATGAACTGAGCAGGGTGTGTATGTGTGAAGTTGTGGGGGTGGTGGTGAAGAGGAAGTAGGATATAAGAGAACTGGTCTGAATTAGGTATTAAGAACGAATAAAATAGTGTTTTTAAAAATTTTGTATTATTCTATTTCAATGTGATTAAATCTTAACTCATTGTATATCTGTTTTTGTTGAGTAAGTTTAACTTACTCTGTGTGCTTCTTTTTTGACAAAGAAAACAATGCTTCTAAATGAGTAAGTGGTTTTTATTTTTCATTTAAGTGGGTTAATAACAAATTCTTTCATATTCTTGATCCCCCCTCCCCAATTGGTTGAGACCATCTTTCTTAATATGTACTAAAATGCAAACTAAGTTTCAGGCCTTGTTCTAAACATCAAAAATACTGAATTTGGAACATTTGAGTGAATGAGAAACATATTACAATTAATTTTTGTTCCTTAAGGTAAATCTTTGAAGCATTTCTACCAAAGCCTCATTTAGCTGAGAACAAGAAAGTAGGACAATTTACTTTGAAAACGTTACTTTATTTGGATCATGTCTAGTTATGGCTAGAACTCTTGTCCTCTCCTTCCTTCCTCTTCTGCTCAACAAGCTCCACCATTGCTTGTTTGACTATTTTTGTATGTGTGTGATTTTGTCTTCTCCATCACATGAGTGGGGGCAGAGGCTATACATCTTGGGCTCTAGAGCCTAAGAAAGGTTGAAAGGAAGTGTATGGAGCTGGGAGAGGACATCAAACTGCTAGAATAATGATTTTCTGAAGACTAACATTTTCTACGAATTATTGGAAGGAGTTTATTGTTGTTTGTTGGTGATCTTACTGGGGAAGAGCAGAGGCATGGGCTGAACTTCCAGTTGGTCTTTCTTTCTTTCTTTCTTTTTTTTAAGATTTTATTTCTTTATTTGACAGACACAGAGAGAGATCACAAGTAGGCAGAGAGGCAGGTGGGGTAGGGTGGGGGGAGAAGCAGGCTCCCTGCTGAGCAGAGAGCCTGATGTGGGACTCGATCCCAGGACCCTGAGATCACGACCTGAGCTGAAGGCAGAGGCTTTAACCCACTGAGCCACCCAGGCACCCCTCCACCTGTCCTTTCATGAGCTATAGTAATCTGGGCAAGTTGTTTAATCTTTGTGAATTTCAATGTTTGCATTTTGAAAATGGAATAATAAGAAAACCTAATTTAGCCTCACTCACTTGTTAGAGTAATGGGTCAACATTGTAATACATGTGAATATTCTTTGTAAGTAAGAAGTTGCTTTCCTTCTCCCTTATCCTCATGTCTTCCTTTCTTTTCTTTCTTTCTTCTTTCTTTCTTTCTTTCTCTCTTTCTTTCTTCTTTCTCCCCTTCTCATGTTTAAAAATTATTTTGTGGATCCTTATAGCCAAATGGTATTTAACTCTTGTGCATTTTTTTCTTGAATGACCCTTAGTGTGTGGAAGGAGTTATGTCTCCATAGCTGAGTGAGTCTCTCTCCTGGATTCAAGAATTGAGTTCAGCAGCAACAGAGGCATTTTGTGGAAATGTTTTGGCTCCTCAGAGACAGGACAAAGGCATCTTCAAGCAGATATGTCCTCTGTGTTCAGGATGAGGCAGAATTACAAATTCTACCAGAAAGCTGTCCTGATCTTTGAGAAAGCAGTGGCTCAGGAATAACTTTTTTCACATTCCAGGAAGATACTGGACTAATTGAATCCCTTAATTTTGAATTCCTTGCAGGGTGGATCTGGCTTTCGCACCAACTAAACATTAAATTTGATGTGGTGACCAGGAAAATGTGCCCCACAATCCTTCAAAGACAGGGAGAATAATTGACCAAGGGCCTAAATGCTGCAACCTGAAATCTACTGCCTTGTTCATATGGATGTCACACCTCCCATGAGCTTCTGCCACCAGTGGCTGAGGCTGGCTGGGATACTAAGGCAAACTCATTCCTGGGAAATGTGGGACTCTGCTTGCAAGTGACTCTGGTTGGCTCAAGACTCCCCAGTGGTCTTACAGAATCTTCCTTAAAAATGTAGGACACTCCCACCCAACTTTCTCTCACTCTCCTTTTCACTCAGAGTTAGACATACTTCCTGGTCTGAGGGTTTCTTGCTCTGATATCTCTTCCATTGTTTTTTTTTTTTTTTCCTGGCTCCCTTTCCATTTCACTCACACAGGCTTTTTGTCTAATAAAATATTTGGACATTTAGTCCTGATTTGACTTCTGTTTTTCAGAGGACACAGAATAACATACTTGGCAGATCATTTAAACCTTTCAGTTTCAATTTTTATATCTTGCAAATTGAGTGAGTCAGGGGACAGAGAGAAGATCTGGAAAAGTAGAAGGGAAAGATTTATCATGTGCCAGGCAATCTCGTGCATTATTTTGCATGATTGTAACATCAACTTCAAAGTGGCAGATAGCACTGTTAGTTTACAGAAGAAGCTGAGGTCACAGAAATTAACTCATTGGCCTAAGGTTACTGCAGAGGCTAGACTTGAACCCAGATCGCTTCTGCCTTCAAGGTTATGTCTTCACCACTTCCTCTCCTTTTCTGGCTGCTTAATTGTGAGGATCACATGATATCATGGGTGTATAAGCACCCTGAAACTGTAAGCAGGTGTTGCTCCAAAGTCAGAGATTATTGTTTCTTTGGCTGGATTCAGGATCATGATGTAATCTGCAGGGCCCATGCAAAAAGAAAATGTGGATCTTCTTGTTCAAAGTTTATCAAGAATTTTAAGATGGCAGGGCAGAACATTAAATTAAGTGTGGGCCCTTCTGACTGTGGGACCTATGAAGCCAGCCCTGGTAACAGATGAATTGTCAATACAGAGATAATCAAATGGAGCTTGTAGGAAATTTTCTAGAAGAATCAACCAAAAATTTAATTGTTCAAAGAGATAATGTAGTAAAGAAAGCCCCATATAGGTCCCTGGGACTCTCAATGCCACAGAAATGATCTCTGGCTATGTTTAGAAGTTAAAATGTTTCAAACAAAAACAGAGTTCTCAGCCAAAGGGATTCAGTATGGGCCAGAGGGTAGGATGTGCCTGTAGTAATTGCTTATTAGCTCTAGTGTTTCTTGTGCTGGATGCCTAGGCTTCTTTTGAAGACATCCAGAGGCCTCCATTCCAATTCCCTTTCCCACTAAACTATATAAAGCCATGCCTGCTAAATGACTTCTGGGTTCGGTTTTGGGGGTAGTCTGCTTTCTTGAGGGCAGAGCTGCTTTCTTCAAGTGTGGGGTAAGTCTTCTGGTCTAGCAGAAACTCACATCCACTTTGTTTAACCAAATGGGTGGCACCAAGTGTTCTGCAGAGACTTTAGATTCAAGCAGCCTCATTAAGGATGGCTGGATGTAATATGATTATGGAACTTTAAGGTAAGCAATAACCAACAGGGTTTCTCCTGAGCCGGGGGGCATCATTGGTTGGGTCAAATATCTATTATGAGGGAAAACGTACATGAGCCTCTTCATAAAGCACTATGAGGTATATATATACACACATTATCCTGGCCTTTGGTGCAGTTAGTTTCCAGTGAACATACGGATCCTCTTAAATTGTGCAGGGAAATCCATCAGCATTGTCCTCATTCCTGCTTGAGTCTGACCTTCCACTTTGAGCTTTTGACATGGTTAATAAGAGCTACTCTATCATTTCATGGCATAAAAGCTGGTGACAGCCTGGGGAAAACAGTCCTGAGTCTTAGAGTTATTGAATGGCAGGGACCTTAGCTGTCCACCCCTGGGCCTTTGGGCAATCTAGCACCAGCCTCTTCTCTCACCACCTCCCCATTTGTTCTTTGTGCTATTGCCATACTGTTTTACTCTTGTTTACTTTTGTGGATTTTATTTAATTGAGTTGGAATGCCTTTGTTTGCTTTGTCCACAAGAAGAACTTCTACGACTTTACAATCTTCCTCGAAATCTTAATTGCTTACTCCATCCTGTGGGTTTCCATTCCCCTCTCTTAGTACTAACTGGCATATGGTCACCATTCATTTACATGTTGCCTTCCCAACTAGTTGGTGTATATCTAAAGAACTGGAATTATTTTTCTTGGTCTCTATAAGCTTGAGGACTACAGTGTCCAAACCATAGTAAATTTTCATTAAGTGATTGATGAACAAGAAGTAAATGAGTGAATTATCCCATATCTAGAGTGTCTTTCCCAGCACTCTGCCACAGAATCAAATTACTTTCTACTCCAACTTTTTCTTACTTTGGTTTCAGTGGAAACGTAGACATCATTTCTAAATAACAAATTGTAGACCAATCTCAACCTTCACCTTTCACAGAGAAACAATCTTTGTCTCTTTAATAAAGTCAAGGGAGCCTTAATTTTCTAACCGCTCAGTTACAGCCAGTGCTTTCCCCCACAAACTTCTATAGGATGGAATCATACCAAGAAAAGCGTTTTTTTCTTCCAATTTTGTCCTCAATATTCAGGAGGCCAAGATGCAACCAGCATGGCTTGAAAAGGCAAGGAGTGTCTGGCTTTATAAATTTTCCTGGGTATTTTGTAATTTAGTGTTCATTTGGCAGAGAAAAAAAATCCACATCCCTAAATCAAAGAGGATCTATGTCTTGAAACCTAGAATAAGGTGAATGAGTGTTATCAAAGAGTATAATAGTTTTAAATAGTTATGATTATAACTATTATAATAGTTATGATTATAATACTTATTATAATAGCTTATGGATTATCAGTTATAGATTATAATAGTTTATTGTAATACTTATTATTATAATAGACTATAATCATTTATATTATAAAGAGGTTGCAATAGTTTATGGATTGCTACAGACCTACCTCCAAATTACAGTTCTTATATCATCTAGTATTTAGACCCAGAAATGTTCAGAGTCCGTTCTGTCTCACTTTCTGTGCTCAGGATCAGGGGGAAGTCATTTTATAAGAGGTGGCTGCTGGCACATCATCTATGTACCATGTAAGATTTCAGGGGAATATTAAAGGTGATATGTACAATTATGACCAAACCTATAACAAATGGGAGAAAGTTTTCAAAGCCAGAAGCGTATTATTAGCATAGATATTTTGAGTGGAGAAATTGAAGATTGTGATAGAGACAAAGAAGAAAAAATTTATGACTAAGGAAACACAGATGTTCACTTCTTCAGGCTGTAAGTGTCTTCAGCTTGTAATATTCACAGATGCCTCCTATGTCCTGGGCACTGCACAACGGGATAAGGTTTTAGCTCTTTTAGACACCTGGATTTGTCAGTACAGCAGGCTTTGGTTTGTTCCCATGGCAATGATTATAGGTTGAGTGGGCAAGATCTAGTTATTTATATCTTTACCTCATGAATCAGAAAGGAGGCTGCTGTGACCCCATGGAGGGAAGTCTCTGCAGGGATGTGTGAGTTTCCTTCATGCTGAGCAGGTGGTCTCTTAGTGCGCGATTTCTGTGTAGTATGGCAAGCGAGGCTCTGGGAGAGAACAACAAAGTCCTTCAATATTCCCCTGGGAGTATTTCAAAGCTAAGTTGGGGCATATCAGTGGCACCAGTCACACAGTCTTCTGGCGAGAGGCTGAAAGTCTGTCCTGAGGCTGACCTGAGGGAGAATGGAAGCAGGACTGTATACAGAAGACTCAGATTTGTTTAGGTCTGTCCTGACTTTAGTCTCACTTTTAGACTTTGTGTCAGATCATATTGTCAGAATTTTTAGTTCAAAAAATATGGTTATGACCAACGTGGGTAACTGCCAAAGGGTGCTTCAAAATATTGTGTGCTTCTCTCTGAGGAATATCTTTGAAATTTGGTATCCAAGAGGAGTAGCACATTAGGTCTCTAACACCTCAGAGAAGCAGTTCCAAACTCTTTTCCAAGACACTATTAATAATTTTTTTAAATCAGAGTGTGACTTAATAAATATTGGGCACACCTTTATTCAGGGCTTCTCAGAGCCCCAAATGAGCTGTAACTAAGAAAATGTGTATTGTATTTCCCAAACTTACTGCTCTGGACATCTGCTGGTACAGTCATTAAAAAAAACACCCTTTAGAAAACAGAGTTTGGAAATAGATTGTTCTTCTAATTTGTCATCCAAGCCAGAAGAATTTTGAAAGAAAGGGAGCACTTTCATATCTACAGAGCCAGTGGAAACTAGAACTGTCTGGAGGTAAGCCTCTTGCAGAATAGGCTGACAGGGATGGCTCTAGAGTCTTGGTATTTTCTCAGGAAGGAGGTGTTATTGATAGAGACAGTTGCTGGTGACGCAGGAGGCACAAGAAGCAAATTAATAGTTGACTTACTTGGGGCATAGTGACTTCACTTGGGGCATAGTGAAGGAGGAGGACTTTGGAAGGCTCCCCAGCAGAGCTATGAACGGTAGCCACTAGTAATGGAGATGAGAAATGCATTGCCATCCTCAGGCCAGGACTTTCTGCTATTCAGCTGGTCCTGCCCAAGCCCTGTACTTCAGTGGAGTAATGTGCTCACCAGTGGCATTAGGTCTCTGCCTAAGTGCCCATGACTCCTACTTGTAAAATGGCCAATTGCAAAAACAAACAAGCAGCTTCAAGGACCCTGGGAAAAGAGGATGCCATTTCACCCAAGATCTGCCAAATAAAACAGTCTTGGAAAAACAAAATAAATAACTTTTTTAGGCCTAATGAGAAACAGCAAGTGTTTCTAATTCCGGCTTCCTCTGGGCCTCCTCTCTCGGATGGGCCATTGGAACCTGGTCTTGCAGAAGTTGCTGCTCTTTGCCCAGCCGACTGGGCCTCCTTCACAGTTGGCTTGGTTGTCCTGGGTTTCCTCTGAATAGCTGCATGCATTCCATATAGCATAGTGCCCATTTCCTTCTCGTGACATCAGACGATTTTTCAAATCTTTCATCAGTTGAGATCTTCTGTGTATTTTGCCTGACTAATCCTGGAGGCTCAACCAGAGGAAGATTAGCAGAAGACCGTCTCAGGCTCCCTTTCTCCCTGGATCAGAAGTAGGCAAGTTCTGTGTCATTCATTAATTCATTACTTAAAGACACACACACACCTTAAAACAGGGAGTGACATGATTAAATCTAAAAAATTTTTTTCTGAATAACCCTCAGACTGTAGTAGAGAGACTGGATTGAAAGGGACAGTCCTGGGGCAGGGATTTCAGCAGGGAGAATTTTGCAGGGGTCCATCTCTATGTACTAGAGACTGAGAGATCCCATATCCTCTAGCTCTCTGAGTGATTCTCTTGTTTTGTTCAAAGCTGGAGAGAAAGGACCGGAATTGGCATCCTATAACAAAGGCTTACTTTTGCATATAGATTATAAGCACTCTCAGGATTATTGAATGTGATCTTCATAGCTATCTTGTGAATTTGGAAGTGTAGGGGACCATATTCCCATTGCAGAAATAAGAAAATGCTCCTGATGACTGATAATAGAGCCTGGGCTAGAGACTCGGACTCCTGATTTCCAGCACTGAGTGTGTTTTGGATCAGCAAGCTCCTCATTAGGCAGCAGTCATTTTGGGGTTCACAGTGTGAGTTTGGGGTTCACAGTGTGAGTTTGGAAGGGGATGCGGTCGGCATACCTCCTCGTTCCATGATGAGAAAACAGTGTTCTTCAAGGCTGCTGTTGCCTTAAAATGACAAGTTTAGCCATTTTACTGGGTTGAATAAGTTCCCCCAAATTCATGTCATGAATGCAAACTTGTTTAGAGATACAGTCTTTGCAGATGTAATTAGTAAGTTAAGATGAGGTCATACTAGAGTAGGGCAGATCCTAAATATGACTAGTGTTCTTGTGAGAAGAAGAGAATAGACACAGACATAGAGACACACCAAGAAGAAGGTCACGTGACAATGGAGGTAGAGATAGGAGCGATGTATCTTCAAGTCAAGAAATGCCAAGGATTGCTGACAACCACTGAAAGCCAAGGAGTGAGGCATGGAACAGACTCTCCCTCAGAACCCCCACAACCTGGCCAACATCTTGATTTTAGACCTCTGGCCTCCAGAGTTGTGAGAAAATAAACTTCTGTTGTGTTAAGCCACTTACTTGTGGTGCTTTGTAACACCAGCCTTAGGAGACTAACATAGCTATGCTCTAGAAAAGCGCTGTCCAATAGAAATATGTGACTCACATGTGCAATTTTAAATATTTTAGTAGCTGCACACAAAGGATCATGGGGGAGGGGAGGGAAAAATGAAACAAGATGAAACCAGAGAGGGAGACAAACTGTAAGAGACTCTTAATCTCAGGAAACAAAGTGAGCGTTGCTGTTTGGGAGATGGGGGAGGGCTAGGGTAGCTGGGTGATGGACACTGGGGAGAGTATGTGCTATGGTGAGTGCTGTGAATTGTGTAAGACTGATTGTTCACAGACCTGTACCGCTGAAACAAATAATACACTATATGTTAGTTAAAAATTTTTTTTAAAAGGCTAATCAAGTGCCACATCTTATAAAGATTACTGATTTTATTTGCTTTAAATGGAGTAAAAAAAAAAATCAAGATGGATGGAGGAAAAAACCTCCAAATATTAGCACGAAAAATAAATAAAAATATTGGTATTTAAAAAAGTTTAAGGGGGGACGCCTGAGTGGCTCAGTTGGTTAAGCAGCTGCCTTTGGCTCAGGTCATGATCCCAGCGTCCTGGGATCGAGTCCCACATCGGGCTTCTTGCTCAGCGGGGAGCCTGCTTCTCCCTCTGCCTCTGCCTGCCATTCTGTCTGCCTGTGCTTGCTCTCTCCCTCTGATAAATAAAATCTTTAAAAAAAAAAGTTTAAGGGATAAATTAATTTCAGTATTATATTTTATTTTTGCAGAGAGAGGGAGAGCAGAGGAAGGGGTGGAGGGGCAGAGGGAGAGGGAGAGAAAGAATCTTAAGCAACCTCCATGTTCAGCATGGAGCCCAGCACAGGGCTCGATCTCATGAGCCTGATATCATGACCTGAACTGAAATCGAGTCAGGTACTTAACTGACAGAGCCACCAGGTGCCCCTCAATAATATATTTATTTAACCCAAGTTTCAAATATGCAAGATGAATAAATTCTAGATAGGCTGTACAACATTGTGCTTATAGTTATATATATTTACAATTTTTGTAAAGAGGATAGATCCCATGTTAGGTGTTTTTATCATTAAAAAAAAAAAAAAACAGCAAAAAACCAAAAGGGCATGAGGAAATTTGGAGGTGATGAATAGTGTTTTTGTCACGTTGATTGTGGTGAGGATTACATAAGTGTATGCTTATGCCCAAACTCATCAAATTGTATACTTAAATATGTGAAGTTTTTATATATCAATTATACCTTCATAAAGCTGAAAAAAAGGCTAAAAAAATGAAAACAAAATTATTTAAACATGTAATCAATATAAAATTATTAATGCTATTTATTTTATAACTTCTTTTCTCCCCACATCAAGTCTTTGAATTTGGCATGTATTTCACATGTACCGCACATCCTAAATTCAGACTAGCCATTTCAAGTGTGTTGTCACACACAACCAGCACCTTCCTTCTTGGATAGCACAGCGCTGGGCTTTCTTCTACCTGTGTCAAGTTGGTGTCCATTGTACTACATCGATTCAGTGAAGGCAGGAGAGGGAGCAAGACAGGAAAGCCTTTGCCCTTTGCACTGTGCCTTCTAGTACTCTCAGTTCCTACTGATTTGTTCTAAGCGCCCAGCTCTGCAAGTGCCCACTGCTTCTCTACCAGGGAGCACAAGGTCCAGACTTGGACTTGCCCCTGGTACCATTACTGCATCTGGGATAGAGGGGATGGGGCAGAATTCCTTTCCGGGCAGCTGCTTCCTCACTATCATTCCAGACATGTCCTAGGACCAGACATGTCCTTGGCCTGACTGAATCTTGTTCAGTTTTCTGCTTTCTCCTAGGGACAAGTGATTCTCAGGCTTCTGACTTCTTCCTGGAGCCCCGAATATCTGTCATCTTGAAGCATCTACTATACTCAAGCACATGTTCTTCCTTCTATCCCTTACACTGCTGCCTGTAAGTGAGGCTGCAGGCGCAAGTCTGAATCTGACACTGACGGATTCTCATGTTGATTCCAAAGGGATGCCCAAACCAAATGTTACAAAGACAAACCATATGGGAGCTCCAGCACTCTGGGCCATTAATAGGAATTTTTAAATGACTGTGATTGATGGCGTGGCTCTTACAAGTCCAAGATCAATGAAAATGCATCTTGATCTTTTGAACTCCCTCGTTTTTCCTTGGATCCTTTTCCTGTACAATGAGGCCCATTTCTGTGATGCCTGAAGGCATCTGGGGGCCCCTCCAATGGATTTGCCATCCATGCCTTTGCCAGCCAGCCTGTTGTTGGAATGGCGGAAGGTAAGGTGAAGGTCTTGGAAACCAGAATTCTCTTCATGAGGTTAAATGCCAAACCAGGACTTTCAAAGTAGAAATTCCACATCTTGCCTAGGAAAAGACTTTGGGCCAAATGAGGAACGTCACTCACCTTGTTACAGATCGGGGGATAATATTAGGGTAAACATTTCTGTTCTTGAAGTTGTTTTCTCCCTGCTTCCTACCTGGGCATAAAAGGAATTCTCTCCCTTTGCCTTCCACCTTGAACTAAGATATTAAAGAAGCTTTGAGAATTTGCTTTACTTTGAAGCCTTGAGCTCTTACTCAAATCTGAGGATCTCTCTTCTGAGAATACATACATGAACACAATTTTGCATGCAATTTCAGGTTGTTCATAAACTTTCTGTAACCAATCCTTGGATTCCATATTAATGACAAATAGTGAAGCATAACTAAAAAAGGGATTAAAGTGAGGCAGTCAGATTGAGGTAAAGTACTATGAAAAGGCAAGAAACCATATCTTTTTCTTGTTTTATGCATTTCTCAGAAAGCCATAACTCTGATTTACAAAAATAGGTTCCTTGGTAAAATTATTTGGGGAAACACTGTATTTAATTCTCTCTCTACTCCCACTTTGGAAATTCACAGTGCAAAATAACGTATTACATGCTCTAAGAAATCTTGGAGAAATCCCAAATTAATTTTTTTAAAGACTTTATTTATTTATTTGACAGAGAAAGAGAGGTCATAAATAGGCAGAGAGAGGGGAGAAATCAGGCTCCCTGCTGAGCAGAGAGCCTGATATGGGCCTTGATCCCAGGACCCTGAGATCCTGACCTGAGCCCAAGGCAGAGGCTTAACCCACTGAACCACCCAGGTGCCCCCCAAATTAATTTGACAGGAGAAATTTATATTTTTATACCTCAAACATCCCACAGAATATAGTGTGGAAAACATCAGCCTACACTATTAAATCTGGACCAGTGTGTAGACCACTTCACATCTTGGTCTCTCCCGTGAAAATTTCTGGGTCCTCTTTTTCTCTCTGCTCCAAACTAAAGTGTGTCTCCTGCCCTGATGTGACCTGGGCAGCATGGCCATCAGTATATGGCTAAGTGTGAGGAGGTACAGCCACGAATGAGTATAGCAGGGCTAGCCTTTTTTACATACCCCAGGAGGCATCATGCTAATCGTATTTTGCTATAGAAAGAGCCATTCTCATAGAATACAATGTTAACAGTATCCCTTGGAGTTGTCTGTGGGGTAGTGATGACGTGCACACTTAGTTCTGAGGTGCTCACTTGCCTTTGGGCTTTCTCTGGTTTGTGGACAGCTAAGATTTCTCTTTGGTGGCATCTGTTTGGAGCCACCCAACAGGAAACACATTTGTCAGACTGTGTGGGAGTGTGGGAGATCAAGTTGAAAAAAGGTCAAAGAAAATGTCTCCAGGAAGTTGACACTGAAGGTACACCTTGAGAGACTTGAAGGTTTAGTTTAGCTGCGAATGACCTCTTTGGCCGAGAGGATGGCATGAGCAAGGCATGGAGGTTTCTATCTCAGGGAGCCAGTGGTCTGTAGAAGACATACTGGGCAATGAATTTACACAACTAAGAGGGCATCTGACTGTCTTTCATGGTTCATATTTTGGAGAAGTCTGCAGCTGTATAAAAACTTAACTTCATTTGAGGCTCCATAGTTATAGTGTCATAGAAAATAAAGGACCTGATAAAGCTAGGTATTTGGCAGGACATCCCAAATCCTCCTTCAAGGGTTCTGATTTGGATAGTTGTCAAACATGGTTCCCCTCCTTTTAAAAAAAAAAACAACTTTATTTTTTGTTAATTGTTAAGCCCTGGGCATTCTGTGGGAAACTTAATCCATCTGTTTCTGATTCGTTCACACTTGACTTATTGAAACTTTATTTTGTTTTGGATAGCCAAGCACCTTTCAGAACCATTTCCATAAGCCTTTTAAACCTATTTACTTTGAAGCAGGAAGTTGCTATTTTGCCAAGAGAACATGGATATTGGACCTGAGAGCCCTACTGTAGGATTCTGTTAACCTAATCGGGTTCTCCACCTGGCCAAGGTGATTGCTCATTCTGGACATGAGGCTGCAGGGTTTCCCCCAGTTCTGTGACTTTATAGGCAGAACGGATCCATTATGTTTTGTGTTTGCCATGGAGGTCATTGCACCTATAAGACTGATCAGTTTCTTGGCATCTTTAACTTATTTGAAGCACCAAAGGAAGTGAGCTCAGCATGCAGTTTTCAAATGTTCCTTCCAAATCAGATTTCTTCAAACAAGGTAACTCATAGCAACAAGTGGATACCCATTTAGAGAGCAGCTGCCTCTCTAATTTCATTTTGGCCATGATATTAAGAACCGCTTCTTAGTTATCTTTGAATCTCTAGTATTGATTACAGGGCTCAGCACAAGATAAGTGTTCAGGAAATGTGTGCTGACTAACTGCTGGCTAAGGAGTCATGGTGTGGAAACAAAAATCACAGAAGTTTTCTTCAACTAAACTAAAGTAAACTTCTTTATTAAAAAAAACCCAAAAAGACCTTTTTCTTTTTCTTCCTCTTCCTCTTCTTCCGCTTCCTCCCCTTCTGCTTTTTTCCCTTCCCTTCTCCATCTTTTCCTCCTCTTCTTCACCATCTCTTTTTTCTTTTCTTCTTCTTCATTCTCAAGGGACCCTTGTATATCTATTAAAGTATGTATCAGTTCTGGGAGGCAACATTTACTTCTGCTATATAACGAAAATTATCAGTGTTTCAGTGAAAAGAATATATGCTTCCTAGAAGCCCAGGTGATTTAATTTCTATAAGGGAAGATAGAAGAATTTGGAAAATCTACCCTTTTTCTCCTACAGAAAGTGAGAATGTTATTAGACTGTATTAGTTCATGGCCACTGGTCTCAAGGCTGTCATAATGGTATTGGTTGGCCTACTCGGAATATCCAGGGGGAATGTGAGACTTTGAAACATAAATCCATCTGATCAGAGGAAGTAACACACTGAGCAAAGTAAAATCAGGCAGCAGTTACGGACAGAGGCAGCAGATAGTGTTAGCATCATAAGATTGAGTTATGGCAAACTCTTAGTAAGCACTCCCAGCGGGCAGACACAATCCTAAGTGCCCGAGTTCTAGTATTTAATCAATCAATCAATCAATTAATTAATTAATATATTTGCTGGAGTGATTTTTTAAATTTATTAATTATTTTTATTCACATATAATGTAATATTTGCCCCATGGATACAGGCCTGTGAATTGTCAGGCTTACACACTTCACAGTGCTCCCCATAGCACATACCCTCCCCAATCTCCATGAACCAACCACCCTATCAATACCTCCCACCAGCAACTCTCAGTTTGTTTTGTGAGATTAAGAGTCTCTTATGGTTTGTCTCCCTCCCGAGCCCATCTTGTTTCATTTTTCTCCTTCCCTATCCCCGAAACCTCCCAAAGCAACACTTTGCTTTTCAAATTCCTCATATCTGGGAGATCATATGGTAATTGTCTTTCTCTGATTGACTTATTTTGCTCAGCATAATACCCTCTAGTTCCATCCATATCATCGCAAATGGCAAGATTTCATTTCTTTTGATGGCTGCATAGCATTCCATTGTATCTATATATTACATCTTCTTTATCCATTCATCTGTTGTTGGACAACTAGGTTCTTTCCATAGTTTGGCTATTCTGAACATTGCACATGCCCCTTCGGATCATTACATTTTGTATCTTTAGGGTAAATACCCAGTAATGCGATTGCTGGGTCATAGGGTAGCTCTATTTTCAACTTTTTGGGAAACCTCCACACTGTTTTCCAGAGTTCCTGTACCAGCTTGCATTCCCACCAACAGTGTAGGAGAGTTCCCCTTTCTCTGCATCTTCACCAGCACCTGTCATTTCCTGATTTGTTAATTTTAGCCATTCTGACAGGTGTGAGGTGGTATCTCATTGAGGTTTTGATTTGCATTTCCCTGATTCCAAGTGATGTGGAGCAGTTTTTCGTGTCTGTTGGCCATGTGGATATCTTCTTTGCAGAAATGTCTGTTCATGTCTTCTGCCCATTTCTTTTTTTTTTTAATATAATTTTTTATTTTTTATAAACATAT
>NC_081570.1:102059349-102088831 GCF_022355385.1 Mustela nigripes | reverse complement strand
AACACCCAAAGAACAAATAATCCAATCAAGAAATGGGCAGAGGACATGAGCAGACATTTCTGCAAAGAAGACATCCAGATGGCCAACAGACTTCTGCCCATTTTTTGATTGGATTATTTGTTCTTCGGATGTTGAGTTTGATAAGTTCTTTATAGATTTTGGATACTAGCCCTTTATCTGATATGTCATTTGCAAATATCTTCTCCCATTCTGCCAGTTGTCTTTTGGTTTTGTTGATGTTTTCTTTGCTGTGCAAAAGCTTTTGATCTTGATCAAGTCCCAACAGTTCATTTTTGCCCTTTCTTCCCCTTGCGGTTGGCAATGTTTCTAGGAAGAAGTTGCTGCAGCTGAGGTCACAGAGGTTGCTGCCTGTATTCTCCCAAGGATTTTGATGGATTACTTTCTCACATTGAGGTACTTCATCCATTTGGAACCTATTTTGGTGTGTGGTATAAGGCAATGGTCCAGTTTCATTTTTCTGCTTGTGGCTGTCTAATATTCCCAACACCATTTGTTGAAAAGACCGTCTTTTTCCATTAGACATTCTTTCCTGCTTTGTTGAAGATTAGTTGACCATAGAGTTGAGGGTCTATTTCTGGGCTCTCTATTTTGTTCCATTGATCTGTGTGTCCATTTTTGTGCCAGTATCACACTTGATGATGTGCCAGTATCACATTTTGTGCTAGTATCACACTTGTCTTGATGATGACAGCTTTGTAATAGAGCTTGAAGTCTGGAATTGTGATGCCACCAACTTTGGCTTTCTTTTTCAACATTCCTCTGGCTATTTGAGGTCTTTTCTGGTTCTGTATAAGTTTTAGAATTATTTGTTCCATTTCTTTGAAAAAAATTGATGGTATTTTGACAGGGGTTGCACTAAACGTTTAGATTGCTTTAGATAGAATAGACATTTTCATAATATTTGTTCTTCCAATCCATGAGCATGGACTATTTTCCCATTTCTTTGTGTCTTCCTCAATTTCTTTCATGAGTACTCAACAGTTTTCTGAGTACAGATTCTTTGCCTCTTTGGTTAGGTTTATTCCTAGGTATCTTATGATTTTGGGTGCAATTGTAAATGGGACTGACTCCTTAATTTCTCTTTCTTCTGTCTTGTTGTTGGTGTAAAGAAATGCAACTGATTTCTGTGCACTGATTTTATATCCTGACACTTTACTAAATTCCTGTACAAGTTCTAGCAGATTTGGGGTGGAGTCTTTTGGGTTTTCCACATAAAGTATCATATCATCTGCAAGGAGTGATTGTTTGACTTCTTCTTTGCCAATTTGGATGCCTTTAATTTCTTTTTGTTTTCTGATTGCTGAAGCTAAGACTTCTAGTACTATGTTGAATAGCAGTGGTGAAAATGAACATCCCTGCCATTTTCCTGACCTTAGCAGAAAAGCTCTGAGTTTTTATCCATTGAGAATGATATTTACTGTGGGGTTTTCATAGATGGCTTTGATGATATTGAGCTATGTACCCTATATCCCTGCACTGTGAAGAGTTTTGATCAAGAAAGGGTGCTATACTTTGTCAAATGCCTTTTCAGCATTTATTGAGAGTATCATGTGGTTCTTGTTCTTTCTTTTATTAATGTACTATGTCACATCAATTGATTTGTGGATGTCGAACCAACCTTGCAGTGCTGGAATGAATCCCACTTGGTCGTGGTGACTAATCCTTTTAATGTCCTGTTGGATCCTATTGGCTACTATTTTGGTAAGATTTTTTGCATCTGTGTTCATCAAGGATATTGGTCTGTAATTTTCTTTTTTGATGGGATCTTTGTCTGATTTTGGGATCAAGGCAATGCTGTCCTCATAAAATGAGTTTGGAAGTTTTCCTTCCATTTCTGTTTTTTGGAAGTTTCAGGAGGTATTAATTCTTCTTTAAGTGTTTGATAGAATTCCCCTGGCAAGCCATCTGGCTCTCGACTCTTATTTGTTGCGAGATTTTTGATGACTGCTTCAATCTCCTTACTGGTTGTGGGTCTGTTCAGGTTTTCTGTTTCTTCCTGGTTCAGTTTTGGTAGTTTATACATCTCTAGGAATGCATCCATTTCTTCCAGATTGTCAAATTTGCTGGCGTACAGTTGCTTATAATATGTTCTTATAATTGCTTGTATTTCTTTGGTGTTGGTTGTGATTTCTCCTCTTTAATCCATTATTTTATTTATTTGGGTCCTTTCTCTTTTCCTTTTGATAAGTCTGGCCAGGGGTGTATCAATCTCATTAATTCTTTCAAAGAACCAGTTCCCAGTTTTGTTGATTTGTTCTACTGTTCTTTTGTTTTCTATTTCATTGATTTCTGCTCTGATCTTTATTATTTCTCTTTCTGCTGGGTTTAGGCTTTCTTTGCTATTCTTTCTCCAGATCCTTTAGGTGTAGGGTTAGGTTGTGTACTTGAGACCTTTCTTGTTTCTTGGGAAAGTCTTGTATTTTCCTCTCAGGACCACATTCGCTGTGTCCTACGGATTTTGAACAGTTGTGTTTTCATTTTTTGTTTGTTTCCATGAAATTTTTTCAATACTTCTTTAATTTCCTGGCCCATTCATTCTTTAGTAGGATGCTCTTTAGCATCCATGTATTTGCATTCTTTCCAACTTTCCTCTTGTGGTTTTAGCTTCAGAGTGTATGGTCTGAAAATCTTCAGGGCATGATCCCAATTTTTTGGTACCAGTTGAGGTCAGATTTGTGACCCAGGAATGTTCCATGTGCACTAGAGAAGAAGGTGTATTCTGTTGCTCTGGGATGGAATGTTCTGAATATATCTGTGATGTCCATCTGGTCCAGTTTGTCATTTAAAGCGTTTATTTCCTTGTTGATCTTTTGCTTGGATGATCTGTCCATTTCAGTGAGGGGGGTATTAAAGTCCCCCATTTTATTGTATTATTGTTGATGTGTTTCTTTGATTTTGTTATTAATTGGTTTATATAGTTGGCTGCTCCCATGTCAGGGACATAGATATTTAAAATTGTTAGGTCTTCTTGTTAGACAGACCCTTTGAGTATCTTGTAGTGTCCTTCATTATCTCTTATTATAGTCTTTGGCTTAAAATATAATTTATCTGATATAAGGATTGTCCCCCCCCCCCCCACAGCTTTCTTTTGATGTCCATTAGCATGGTAAATATATTTCCACCTCCTCATTTAAATCTGGAAGTGTCATTGGGTCTAAAATGAGATTCTTGCAGATAGCATATTAATGTTTTTTTTTTAACCCCTTCTGATACTTTTTCTTTTGATTTAGCATTTATCCCATTAACGTTCAGAGTAACTATTGAGAAATATGAATTTAGTGCCATTATATTGCCTGTAAGGTGACTGTTACTGTATATTGTCTCTGTTCCTTTCTGGTCTACTACTTTTATGGTGTCTCTTTGCTTAGAGGACCCCTTTCAATATTTCCTGAAAAGCTGGTTTGGTGTTTACAAATTCTTTTAATTTTTGTTTTTCCTGGAGGCTTTTTATCTCTCCCTCTCTTTTCAATCATAGCCTGGCTCGATATAGTATTCTTGGCTGCATATTTTTCTCATTTAGTGCTCTGAATATATCATGCCAGTTCTTTCTGGCCTGCCAGGTCTCTATGGATAAGTCTGCTGCTAATCTAACATTTTTACCCTTGTATGTTACAGACTTCTTGTCCTAAGGTGCTTTCAGGATTTTCTCTTTGTCACTGAGACTAGTAGTTTTACTATTAGATGATGGGTGTGGACCTATTTTTATTGATTTTGAGGAGACTTCTCTGTGCCTCCTGGATTTTGATGCTTGTTCCCTTTTCCATAGTAGGGAAATTCTCTACTATAGTTTTCTCCAATATACCTTCTGCACCCCTCTCACTTTCTTTTTTTTTTTTTTTTTTCCTGGAATCCCAATTATTTTAATAGTGTTCCATCTTATGGTATCACTTATCTCTCGAATTCTCCCCTCATGGTCCAGTAGTTGTCTCTCTTTTGCTCAGCTTCTTTATTCCCCATCATTTGGTCTTTTATATCACTAATTCTCTCGTCTGCCTCATTTATCCTAGCAGTAAGAACTTCCATTTTTTAATTGCACCTCATTAATAGCTTTTTTGATTTCAGCTTGGTTAGATTTCTTTTATTTCTCCAGAAAGGGCATTTATTTCTCCTGAGAGTGTTTCCCTAATATCTTCCATGCCTTTTTGGAGCCCAGCTAGCACCTTGAAACCATCATTCTGAACTCTAGATCTAACATGTTACCAATGTCTGTATTGATTAGGCCTAGCTTTTGGTACTGCCTCTTGTTCTTTTTTTTTTCTGTTAAGTTTTTCTACCTTGTCATTTTATCCAGATACGAATATATGAATGAGAGAATAAAATACTAATAGGGTGGCAAAGACCCCAGAAAAATGTTCATTAACCAAATCAGAAGAGACTCCAAATCGTGGGGAGAAGAAAGTGTGTAAAAAAGAGTTACAAATTTTTTTTTAATTTAAAAAAAATTAAAAAATATATATATATTAAATTTGTGAATAGAACAGAGCCCCCCCCCCCCCCCACTTGATTTTGGGTGTATTTTGGTCTCTTAGAAGAAACTACCTCCCAAAATTTTAAAGAAAGAACACACACACACACACACGCACAAATAAGGATAAACACAATGCATGGATGGAATATGATTGTAAAGATGAAATTTTTAAAAAATTTTAAAAAAGGAATTGATAAGATATATTGGTTGGGAAAAGAGAGAAAAAGAAAGTGGAGAGAATTTGTTTAGGCTGGAGAGAGTAGGACAGAGCTTGATGCTAGATTCAGGATATATATTTATCTATGAGAAGAAGTTGTATCCTCAGATGTAGTGAAAAGAAGGGCCATCTGTACCTCCATGTTTACAGCAGCAATGGCCACAGTCGCCAAACTGTGGAAAGAACCAAAATACTCTTCAACGGACGAATGGATAAGGAAGATGTGGTGCATATACACTATGGAGTATTATGCCTCTATCAGAAAGGATGAACACCCAACTTTTGCAGCAACATGGATGGGACTGGAAGAGATTATGCTGAGTGAAATAAGCCAAGCAGATAGAGTTAATTGTCATATTGTTTCATTTATTTGTGGAGCATGACAAATAACAGGGAGGACATGGGGAGATGGAGAGGAAAAGGGAGCTGAGGGAAATTGGAAGGGGAGGTGAATCATGAGAGACTATGGACCCTGAAAAAACCTGAGGGTTTTGGAGGGGTGGGGAGTGGGAGGTTGGGGGAACCAGGTGGGTATTGGGAAGGGCATGTATTGCATGGAGCACTGGGTGTGGTGCAAAAACAATGAATACTGTTATGCTGAAAAGAAATTAAAAAAAAAAAAGAAGAAGCTGTATCCCACAATTTTTTAGAAGAGAAAACCCTATGTGAATACAAAAAATAAAGTTAGACACATGAAGGATAAAATATAACTTTGATATTGAAGGTTCAAAAAGATTTTTTTTAAAGAAAGGTATTGTTAAGATAAACTAGTTAAAAACATTAATAGAGAAAAGAGGAAAAGTTAAAAAAATTAGAACAAAAAATTTTAAAAACTGAATTAACTTTGCAAGGCTAAAGAATCTTGGGGATAAAGCCATGAATTCCATGCTTTGCTTTCCCTTTCTCTGCAATTCCGCTGTTCTTGATAAGTGAGGTTGGTCTTGGTTAAATGTTCTTGCTGATCTTCTTGGTGAGGGGCCTGTTGTAGTGATTCTCAAGTATCTTTGCCTGAGGCCGAATTGCTCCACCCTTGCTAGGGGCTGTGCTAAGTAATCTGCTCAGGTTCACCTTTGGGAGATTTTGTTCCCTGAATACTTTTCCTAGAGCTCTGGAGGAGGGGAATGAAAATGGAAGTCTCCCAATCTCCAGCCCAGAGGAGCTGAGAGCTCAAGGCCCCACTCCTCAGTGTGCCCTTGGAGAAAAGCACTCAATCACTCCCATTTCTCTGGACTCTGGCTGTGCTCCAAGCTCACCTGGCTTGTGACTGAGCATTTCTGTCTCTGGCACACAGCCCTGTTTGGAGTCTCCAAACCCAGCAGATTCCTGCCTCCAGAGAAGGAAGGTGAGTCTCCCCAGATCTCCCTTTTGTGGGGTTCCTGCTCAAAAAGTAGTGGTCTGACTGTGCCACAGATCACAGTTTAAGGTAAAGCTAGAGCTCACTCTTCTGCTCTGTCTTTGTAGCCAGCTTCCCTGCTCTAATGCCTGCAAACTCTGCTACACTCAGACACCCCCAATCCTTCTGTGACCCCACAGGACCTGAGATCACGCTGTCCCCAAGAAGGCTCCACCCCCACTTAGCCTCTGGAGTGACGTCCCTTAGTGGAGCAGACTCTTAAAAGTTCTGATTTTGTGCTCCATTGCTCTGCTGCTTGCTGTGAACTGGCCCTTCTTCCACAGTCTATCTTCCCATTGCTTTGGATTCACTTCTCCACACGTCCTACCTTTCAGAAAGTGGTCGATTTTCTGCTTCTGGAATTGTTGTTCTTCTCTTTGATCTCCTGTTGGATTCATAGATGTTTAGAATGTTTTGATAACTATCTAACTGAACTCCTGCAACCTGACGTTACCTCAGCCTGTTACTCCTCTGCCATCTTGACTCCTTGAAAAAAATAATTCTAAAGAAGGAATTGATAAGATAAGTTGGTTGGAAAAAGAAGAAGAAAAAAATGACGGAGATAATGTGCTCAGGCTGGAGACTAGAACAAAGCCCTGTGCTAAATTTAGGGTATATTTTGATCTGTTTGAAGAAATTGTATCCCAAAATTTTTTAGAAAAAAAAACCCTATATGTATACAAGAAATAAGGTTAAATATAATGAAGGATAAGATATGACTGTAATAATGAAGGTTTAAAAAGATTTTTTTAAAGAAAGGTATTGTTAAGATAAACTAGTTCTAAAATGTTAAAAGAGGAAAGAGGAAAAGTTAACAAAATTAGAATAAGAAAAAAATAAAATTAAGAAAATTTAACTTTGTAAGACTAAAGGCTCATCTGGAGAAAGCCATGAATTCCATGCATTGCTTTCCCCGGAAAAGCAATCTCTAGATTTCCGCTGTTGTCCTTTATTGGTGAGCTTGGTCTTGGCTGGATGTTCTTGATGATCTTCTGCAAGAGGGGCCTGTTGCATTGATTCTCAAATGTCTTTGCCCAAGGCAGAATTGTGCCACCCTTGCCAGGGGCTGTGCTAAGTAATCTCCTTGGGTTCACTCTTGGGAGCTTTTGTTCCCTGAATGCTTTCTGTAGAGCTCTAGAGGATGGGAATGAAAATGGCAGCCTCCCAATCTCTGGCCCAGAGGAGCTGAGAGCTTGAGGCCCCACTCAGCCCCCTTTGGAGTCTCCAAACCCAGCAGATTCTTGCCTCCAGAGGAGGAAAGTGAGTGTCCCTGGATCTTCCACTTGTGGGATCCCCGCTCAAAGAGCAGTGGTCCGACTGTACTGCAGATCAGTTTAAGGTAATCCTGAGCTAAGATCCCACCCCTCAGCTCCATCTCTGTAGTCGGCTTCCCTGCTCTGATACCTGCGAGCTCTGCTATACTCAGACACCGCCAATCCTTCTGTGACCCCACAAGACCTGAGACCACACTGTCCCTGTGAGGGCTCCACCCCTGCTTAGCCTCTGGAATGATGTCTCTCAGTGAAGCAGACTTCTAAAAGTTCTGATTTTGTGCTCCACTGTTCTGCTGCTTGCTGGGAGCTGATCCCTCCCTTGCAGTCTATCTTCCCTTTGCCTCGGGTTCACTCTCCACACATCCTACCTTTCAGAAAGTGATCAATTTCCTGCTTCTAGAATTGCTGCTCTTATTTTCAATCTCCTGTTGGGTTTGTAGGTGTTTGGAATGGTTTGATAACTATCTAGGTGAACTCCTATGACCTGATGTCATTTAAGTCTCCTACTCTACCATCTTGCCTTTTCTCTGCTCTGATTTGTAATATTTGATTTAATCTTAACAAAGACCCTACAAGGCAGGAATCATTACTTTCTCTGCTTACCAATGAGGAAACCAAGGCACAGAGATGTCACTTGCCTGAGGTCACCCAGCAGAGGCAGAGTTTAATCACAAGTAGCAGACCTCCAGACCTGTTCATGACCCCTGACGAGTTGCCTGCACTAGTTCTCAGCTATGTGAGATTGAGGAGGAATTTTGAACCCTCAATATCCACGGATATGAGGGGAATGAGAAAAATAACAATTGGTTTATCTATGTCTTAGGACAATTCTCTGAACACTTTCAGATAATGGGTATGAAAATATTTGTAACAAACTCTGAGATGTGGGTATCTGGCTCAAAGTAATGGCTCAGTAAGTTTTTTTTTGAGTAATAAATTGAGGAAGAATAAACATAATAAATGACTTTTATCCCCAAATCTACTATGGTATCTATTCATACCAGGTTTCTTAACAGATTTAACACACAGTAATTCCTAAATGTGAGCCTTAACTTTACATAAAAGTAGCATAATCCTCAACATCTCTCAAGGATGGTCTGCATTTCAGATGTATTTCAGGGTCGTTCTGTCTTGAAATCATCTCATTTAATAGTGAATGCCAGGTAAGGTGGCCATTTATGGACTTTTGACTAGAGACAGACAAGATTTAAACTGTGCACCCCAATTATTAGTGAATCTTATTATTCAAAAATTAAATATATATTTGCTGAAAATGATTATAACTCAAGAGGTTAGTATCTCAGTGGAGAGCACCTGTAAGCTCTATGAGAGAAAGAAATGTGTCTACCTCGCTCAGCGATGAATCATTAGAGCCTAGAATAGTGCCTGGCTATTAATAAATACTCAAATATCTCTTGCATGGGCATTGCTATTGTCTCACTAGAAATGGGAGCTCAGGAAGAGGTGAGAGTTGGGGGCATAGCAACAGTTAGTGGTATACTGCCTGAGCAGTGTGTGGGATGAGTGCCATCCAGGGAGGCATTCATCCCAGTCTGCTGCCACTGGTGGCCTTCCTACTCAGCCACAGGGAACTGTGTTTCACTTCATGAATTTTCAGGCTTTCTGTGCACCCAGAAGTCTCTTTCAACAAGTGAGAGTTGAGTGCTTAGTGACTGGTGAAATGAGCCTGAATAAAAATCAAGTTATATATATTACAGCTGATATGTATACATTCATATATACAACACACACAAATGCATGGGCTTGAACTGAACTAAATCAGGGACCCCTGGCAGACTTACTGATCTTAAACAGAAGCCACCTATGAATCTCTTTCTGAGCCTTGAATTGAATTGAAGCTTCTCCTCCAATAATAATGACTTAAAACCTCTCAAAACACACATGCACACCAAATAAACAAAAATATTCTTAATGAAACGGTTTGAACTAGAACAGACTCTTGTATTTATAAGAACTGTTGAAGAATAAATGAAAGAAGATGGGATTGGGAGGGAGACAAAACATAAGTGACTCTTAATCTCACAAAACAAACTGAGGGTTGCTGGGGGGAGGGGGTTTGGGAGAAGGGGGTGGGATTATGGACATTGGGGAGGGTATGTGCTTTGGTGAGTGCTGTGAAGTGTGTAAACCTGGTGATTCACAGACCTGTACCCCTGGGGATAAAAATATATGTTTATAAAAAATAAAAAATTATTAAAAAAAAAAGAACTGTTGAGCGTCTAGATCAAAATATTACCCAAACAGAACATTAACCAAACTCACATTTCCTTTATTTAACTTCATTGAATTACAGCTACACTGATTTATGCAAAAGATACGTTCAGTGAAAAGTGGATAGGTCTAGTTTTTGTGAATAAAGCATATTTCTTTCTGAATCAAGCATATTTTTAATGGTAGTAGAGAATGGGATAAATAAAATAATCCCCCCAATTCTGAACACTTTTATAGAGAAAGATTCCATCTCTGATAGGAGGAATTGAATGGTGGTTTATATTTTAAATCAACTTAGATTTCCATATATTGGCTTTTCTTGAATACACATGAGGTTACATTTCAACATCCTATGTCAGGCTGAGTTTTGATTTCCATCATTCTTCGCGGTGTCCTTTATCATTGAACTCCTGCTTTGACATACTTTACAAAGCCAAATCCAAAGAGTTTCCACTCTTATGGCTTCCTATCCAGGTTTCTGGTCAAGGTGTTGGGGACAACACAGCTACCTGAGTCTGGGACCATGATGTTAGTGCTCCCAAGATGTGAATCAAAAATGTTCAAATATCATAGTGTTGGTATTGCCTGCAGCCCTGATCCAAAGGTTGCTGATGCCAGACTTTATGAAATAGCTGGATGATGGCAATCTTCAGACTAATCCCAGGACACCCCAGAGATTACTCGTAGTACTACATCACGCACAGAGTTGACTTCTGGCCCCAGGTCAGCCCTCAGTGTTTCACATACAAGTGAGTAGATGATGTGATTGTCCTGCTGGGAAATGTCTGTTCACAGATCTCTGGGACAATGAAATTGTGAAATATAAACATTTATAAAATATAAACCTTTTTTTTTCACATTGCTCAGTCACTGAAATTCACCATTCTGATTCCTTCCTTTTTTTTTTTTTTAAAAAAAAAAATGTGTTTATTTATTTAGGAAGAGGTATAGAGTCTTAAGCTGACTCTGTGCTGAGCATGGAGACTGACATGGGGATCAATCTTACAACCCTCAGATCACAACCTGAGCCAAAATCAAGAGTCTGGAGCTCAACTGAGTGTGCCACCCAGGAGACCCATAATTCCTTCCTTTCTTAAGACTTTCACACAAACACTATTTTCTAAATTTTGTGAGTTGTTATATAATACCTGTCAACTGTGATTTCATGATGTTAATATATTCTTTTTTTTTAAGATTTTATTTATTTATTTGACAGAGATCACAAGTAGGCAGAGAGGCAGACAGAGAAAGAGGGGTGGGGAGCAGGCTCCCTGCTGAGCAGAGAGCCCAATCCGGGGCTAGATTCCAGGACCCCGGGATCATTACCTGAGCAGAAGGCAGAGGCTTTAACCCACTGAGCCACCCAGGCGCCCCGAGGTTAATATATTCTTTACTCAGCACTATCTAGACACTTTTCCCATCAATAATAACTTCAAATTGAATTTTCTTTTGATTTGTTTTGTGATCGTCAATCCTAAAAACAAAACTGTCAGTAATTTTATCAACATGCATGGGTTTAATTGGGAAAAATAACAAACTGCCATCCACAATATGCAAATTATAGCAAAACCATAGGCAAATCCTGAGAACAAAGGGGAGGAATGCTCTCTTACACAGAAAAGGGGCTGTTATAAGCAAAAAGTCCATTGAAGTAAACTATGAGTATAGAGTGTAGTGGCTTGTTGTTGACTGAATTGTGGCATTCTATTGCCTGGGCTGTTGCCAGGTGAGGAGAAAATCTTTCTTCCTCTAATTGGGAATACAAATCATTTTCTTCTTATTGGGGTCTGCTATTGACTGTAGTGGTAGAGAACAAGAATGCCCCCTTCTGGTCTCCTGACTCCATCTTGGTGAGATTTCCTTTTATAAATTTTCACATGATCATTACATTTCTTTTTAAGCAATTTCCATTAAAACATATCTTCTCATTTCATCTGTAAAAATTCACTCTAGGGATCCATTGAACCTTCCTCTTTGCTGTATCCCACTATCCAAGTTCTTAGTTACCAGTAAAATTTCCCCAAGAATTTTACCTAGGTCTATACTAGAGAATCACAGTAAATGAGTTGTATATAATTTTCAATGTTCAGGTAATCTTAATGTTCAGTGCTTATTTCTGCTGTGATGAAAGCATTGATTCTGGAATTTTCTCTCCATAATTTTCTTAGAAATTAAAAATAACTACCCCATCCCTCACTCCCCTCCCTTCTGAAACCCTCAGTTTTTTCCCCAGAGTCCATGTAGCCAGGTGATGCGTATTAATAGGAGGGCATGTGTTGTGATGAACATTAGGTGTTAGACACAACTAATGAATCATCATTGAACACTACATCAAAAACCAATGATGTACTATAGGATGGCTAACTGAACATAAAAAAACAAAACAAAATTAAAAATAACTATAACTTAAAATAAAAAAATTCCTATTGTAAAAATTCAAACTGTACCTTTAGTAAAAAGTTGTTTTCTTCTTTCTTTAATTCCTTCTCAAGAAAGATGCTTCTAGTGGCCTTTGTGCCTAAGTAGTTGAATTCATTTGACTTGTTGAAGTTTATGTATTTTCAGTCAGTAACCCTTGGCTACTCTTCGGTTCTCTGTAATAATTATGGATCTTTTAGCTGAAGTAAATCATCATCAATAATGGCACCATTTTCCACCATTTATTATAGAGTGCCTATCATCTGTTCAACACTATTTTCTTTAAACATTATTTTTAACTGAGTGTTTTATTTGCATTACCTATGTTTAAAAGATGGGGAATATGAGGTTTTGAGAGGTGAAGTAATTTTTTTTTAAGATTTTATTTATTTATTTGACAGAGAGAAATCACAAGTAGATGGAGAGGCAGGCAGAGAGAGAGAGAGAGAGAGAGAGGGAAGCAGGCTCTCCGCTGAGCAGAGAGCCCGATGAGGGACTCGATCCCAGGACTCTGAGATCATGACCTGAGCCGAAGGCAGCGGCTTAACCCACTGAGCCACCGAGGCGCCCCAAGAGAGGTGAAGTAATTTATCCAAGGTCACATACCTAGTAAGGGGCAGAGCCAGCATTGGGGCTTAGTCTGTTTGACTCCTCAAATCAATGTGCGTATCAGTGATATGATGAAGGCGGCTTATACTAGTTGGTGATCATCTATTCTGGTTACCTCTTCCCATCTCTGCCTTCAGTGATATCACATTGGTGGTTTGAAATCCTCCATTTATGCTGTAGACAATCCTCAAACTCTACAAACTGATGCTTTTTCTCCCTTTGGAGACCCTATTTTACCACTTTGTATGTTTTACTTTGCCAAATTCCTCCTCTAAAGAGGAAGACCATAGAATTAAACCACAGGAGTGGTGAGGGGAAATAGTTTCCAGAAACCTTTGCCCAAATATGTCATTATATATATATATATATATATATGTATATATATATATATATATATATGTACATATATATATATTTTTTTTTGACTGAATGAGCCATAAAAAATTACACAGCTAGAGAGTTCCCACTGACATACACTCAATATCTACCCTTGGTCTCCCACAAAGCACTTCTTATGGGAGTTGGGTCAATGTTTGCACACTCTTAACAAGGCAGTGTCTCAACTCCTGATACTTTACCATCTCCTCTGAATTTCTCACAGGCTTTTGGGTGGAAAGGGGATTCTGCAAATCTAGTTAAACCAGATCTTCAGGGACTAATTATACAGGTCATGGATAATCCAGGCTCTCTTATCCCCTCCTCCTCATTACCTTCTGACCTTTTTACTGTTCATTAGCACCTCAGCCAGAGACCTGGGCTGGGGAAAGAGTAAATGGGTGTGGAACTCACATCAGCCCATCTGGCTCCCTGCCAACAACTCTTATATAGGTTTCCTTGGGAGGAGTATCTTAGAGACAAGGTAACCAAGCCTATGTGGATTTTATTCAGCTGAGCTCCCCACCTTGGTCTCACCTACTTCCAATACTCCATACACTGATGCCACTCACCATTAGGTGTTGGTTGCTTTAGCTGTTGTCCTGCTCTGTGGCTCTTTTATGCATTTCAATACATTGCACAGGTGGCCAATTTAGTTAATTCCATTAACTGGATCTGGCCAAACATTGTGCAGGATCAGAGTGAAGATTCAAATTAAATAATGTTCACAGGGTTGGCCTTAGGGTGAGTAAAAGACAACTATGGCAAGATTTCAGGGATATCTCATTAGCTGCTGCCTCTTAATGCTTTTGGAAATTGTACTATAAGGATAAAATATTTTTATTATATAGCATCTCCTGCTTATATCAGTATAAAATGAAAACATGTCCATTAGTCAAATCTTTGAGTATGGCTATTTACTTGGCTATGAACTTACCTCTTTTATTAGTATATTTACTCATCAAGAGTATTTAAATATCTACATAAGCCAGATACAGAGCTGGGGATATAATGCTGAATAACACAGACATGGTCTCTGCTCTCTTAGAATCTTCTTGGGAAGAGGATCAACAAAGAAGCTAGATAAAGGTAATTACAAGTTGTGCTAAGCAGAATGGAGCTGATAAATAGGGTGCAGCTATTTAGAATAGAGAAGGCTCTTCATGAAGAGACATTTAACCTGAGACCCAAGGAATGAGAGGAGACCAGCCCTGTGAAAAGCTGGGAAAGAGCAGGGAGACTGAGGGAGCAGGAAGCCCAGAGACTCTGAGGTGACTTTTATATGCTGAGGAGCTTAAAGAAGGCCAGTGTGTATGGAAAAGGGGGGGGAGCAGGCAAGTCTATTGGAGAAGTAAATGGGGCAAGGGTGAGATGGGGGCAAATTATGCAAGGTCTCCTAGGCCACGGTAAGGAATTTAGACTTCATATTCTACATGCAATGGGAAGGCATGGAAGGGTTTTAAGCAGGGGAGTGATACGAGGTATATGTTTTAAAAAGCCCACTCGGGCTGCTCTATGGAGAATGCCTTGTAGGGACCAGGAATGGAGATAAGGTGATCAGTTAGGGACCTGTTGTGAGCTTCTGGAAGAAAGAGGGTGCTGAGATGCACCAGGGTGATAAAAGTGAGGATGAAGACTGGTGGACAGATTCAAGCTATTTTTTGGAGGTAGAATTTATGTGACGTACTTGACGAATTGCCTATGTCTTGGGGGGGGGGGGATGAGAGCTCAGGACAATCCCCAGGTTTCTGCATAAGCCGTGGTACTGTTTCTGAGATGGGAGAAGGCTGCAGTAGTGTTAGCTTAGGTGGCACAAGGGAGAACTGAGTGCTGTTTTGAATATATTCCTTTTGAGATACCTCTTACCAGTGCTCCAATGTCATCACGCCCATAAACCCATTAGGAAAGACTTTGCGAAATAAAAATAAAAGAACAGCTGTTAAAGACAACTGAAATGTCTGGATTGAAGTATACACACTATGTATTGTAAGTGAACTTAGACGGGCTTCTAGTGACTTTTTTTTTTTTTTTACCTTAGTACTCATAAAAGTCCAAGGCACACATCTGCTCTAGAATTTTGTTTCTAACATTGTTTTGCTCTCTTTGGAGGCTACTTAGTATGATTGTCTTTACTGTTCTGCCAATTGTTTTATACTGTGAATGCATATAGACTCAACAGTGATGATTCAGACTCTCACCTGCCAGTTCTTTCAACATTAATAAGAGCAATTCACATGCACTGAGCTTACCATGTGGCATGCACTTTTCTAAGAGCATGACATGTGTTTGCTCACAAGCGTACGTTGGAGATGTTGGAGGTTTGGTTCTAGATCATTGCAATAAAGTAAATACTATAATAAAGCAAGTCATGAATTTTTTTGGTTTCCCACTGTGTATAAAAGTTATGTTTATACTGTATTGTAGTCTATTAAGTGTGCACATAATTATGTCTAAAAAAACCGTTACATACCTTAAGTGAAAAATTCTTCACAGCTGAAAAATGCTAACCGTTATCTGAGTTTTCAGCAAGTCATAATCACTGATCACAAATCTCCCAAGTGAATATATTAATAATTAAAAAGTTGAAAATATTGTGAGAATATTTATTGTGAGAATATTGTGAGAAGTGAACAAATGCTATTGGAAAAATGTTACCTACAGACTTGCTCAATGCAAGTCTTGGCCCAAACTTTCAATTTGTAAAAAATGCCAATTTGCAAAGCAAAATAATGCAAGGCATAATAAAATGACGTATGCTTGTATTTCAATCTTATGACAACTGTGTGAAGTTATTATTATTATTATTATTATCCTCATATTTAGGTGGTGAAACTGAGAAGTAGAAAAATTTATTTACTTTTCCAGGTTCATGTAGCTAACAAGTTACAGAGCCAGAATTCTATCCTAGATTGTTAGGATATGTTATGTCCTAAGAGATACCAATCTCTTAACCATCAAGTTCTGTTGCTTCTTGAGAAGATGTTTGGAGAATAATCCACATGAATTTGCCATTAGAAACCATTTTAATTGTCTAAGTCAGTGATTACAAAACTAGCTGCTCATCAGACTCACCTAGAGAGCTTGTTAAAATAAGATTCCCTGGTCCACACAGACCCAAAACACTGTTGAAACTGAGGCTTGGAATCTGTGTTTTTAGCAAGTTTTCCAAGTGATTCTATTGTAGCCAATCCATGAAGTGACATTTAAGAATGAGATATAACTTGTGTTTTACTGCCTTCTCTCCTGAGAACAGACTTCCTTCTTAAAGTTCTATTATTTCCAGTTTCAGACATTCTCCTTGATTATAAGAGAGAAGCTCAATGGGAATGGGTAATTTTGCTTTCTGCATTCAAACTCTCAATTTATTCAAGGTACAATTTACAATTGAGGAATTGTACTTTTTACTTTCTGCTATTCATGAAACAAAAGGTCAAGATTTCAAGATATTTTCAATAGCTCCAATATTTCACCACAAATGGCTATGTGATGTTTCCCATTTGATACAACTAAAATGAAGAATAAAGCCTTCATTTTATATTTTCTTGTCAGGAGCATCCTAATTTATCCAGAATAAGGAGCAATTTTGGATATTGTTCCCATTTTGTAATTTTCATACTTTTTAGTCCCAAAGAATGTAACTGTTAAAGTTTTTCTTCAGTCAAGACCTGGGCCCCAGCAAAATGGTGAAAGAGTCAAAGACTCTTACGGTTGTTTCAGTTAAATTTTCCATGCCACTCTCTAGTCCTCTTTCTCAGTGGTGGATCTGGACTTGACTTGGTGTGCTCTAAAAGGATGACTAAGCTTGGTTTATCTGGGACCAGGGGTTTCCTGGGATGTGGGATTTTCAGTGTTAAAACGAGGTCAGTCCCAGCACTGGGACAATTAGTCACTCTACCTGCGAAAGGACCAGCAGAAGGAAGGTTACTCTTCTCGTCCATGTGCCTGAGGTACTATCAGCAGGCACTGCAGAGTAAGAATAGGCTTACATTCTAAGTTTGAAGAGTAGCAGTTGTTAAACCTATGCTTGGGCAAACCACTGTTTGGTGGACCTGCTTGCAAAGGGCAGTCGAGAACTGAAGAAATTATCCTGAGAGGACTCTTTTTTTCTTCTACTGAGAAATGAAATTCAGTTTGTTGGTGTGTATCCATGAAGGGTCTGGTAGAAACTTTTCTGTTTAACTTCAGGGCATTGCCATAGTTTGTTAAGCATTTTTAATTTTTTTTCTTAAAGTAAGGTCTACACCCAGTGTGGATCCTGAGATTAAGAGTCACATGCTCTTCTGACTCAGCCAGCCACTTTCCTTGGTTCTTTGAGCCTCTTAACTGCTGATCCTTTCACAGAAGATGGGCAAATTTTTTGTGGGGGGCCTGATCTCTTCTCTGCTTCATCTTGAGAGTCTGGGCCTCGATTTCTATTCTTTGCTGGTTGTATTTCAATAGCAAGAATTTGATGGGTAATAACTGAGCCCATTCATAAGGAAATAAGATTTTAAACCCTTCTTACTCAATGCCAGAAGAATTGGCAAGGTGTCATACAAAAGTGCTCAACAAATTCCTCTTTTTATGAATGAATCAAACATGGGCTAATTCATAAACAGGCTTCTTCCTGGAATGAAAAGTGCAGTGCATCTTGGGAGAGTTCTTGGGAAAGTTCATCTCCTTGGGTGCTTTGGGGAAAATATTTTGACCCATATGTAGATTCTACCCCAGGGATGTAAGGAGTGGATGCTTAATGTTTGTTTGACTGACTATGCTTGAAAGCTTGGCTTTTGGCTTCACAGTGATGGATTTCTCAACATTTCTTCTCTATATGCTTTAAAGAGGTGATGTACGAGAGAGTAATGTTTAAATGGTAAGGGGCTGAAAGTCAGTTGGGAGATGTGAATGGGAAATCATCTGAGAAGCTAAATGTGGCATCTGAGGTAAATTTAGACCTCTCCCATGAAGAGGGTTGGAAACCCTTACTGGCATTTCTTATGTTACCCCGCAGTCACCCTCTCTCACTGCAGGGCAATCTCTTTTTGTAGAGTGTGTATCACAGGTTGAAAGTGTGTATTTATTTGTGTGTGCATCTGTTTAATATTCAACTTTCATTTAGCCCCCTCACATCCTATCCCAGACCCTGTCCCACACACTTAAAAATATTGGCTATCCTCCTCTAGTTCGCTAGTTACTTGGTTTATTCCTATTTGTGGAACCCTATACTACGCCCCTCAAAATGGGAGTTTAAGTTTGTTTAAGAAATGGAGTTCATTAAGTCCCATAGAGTTTATTGTCTGAGTGTGTTGAGGGGGTTGGGATGGTCTGGGCAGGGTGTTAGCTCCTTGTGAGCAAGAGTTAGACATAAACTGAAGCTCTTCCGGAGCTGGCAGAGATTTTAGATGTCATCTTTTTAAACCTCCCTTCCCCTATAATTCAATAGATACATAAGCTTCTTCTCATTTTCCGTTTCTTCTCTTTGCAATAACTTTTCTACTACTGCCCTCTCTCAACCTCTACCAAGTATGGCAGAAAGGGGGAATTGTTGGGCCTCACAGCAGAAAAGGGGCTGGGTCCCCTTACACTGAATTTCAGTCTCAGTTCATCCTCCCTCCGTCCCAACTCCCATATTCCCTTTCAGTATCTCTGACTCTAATTTCTACTGCTCCAGTTCAACCCTTGCTCGATGTACATCCAAGTGCTACCTCTTCATTGGAGCCTTCAGATTAGAAACCACAGCTCTCACTTTTTATTTTCCATAACCCTTCAGTGTTGCTGATTAGATTCTAACTTGCGCTGTACCCATTTGCCAGCATATGTCACCTTAACTGTTTTGTTGGAGACTTCAGGCCTGGGACATTGTCTTTCCTTCTTTGCTTCACCATCTGAGCTTAGCACAAGTCCTGGCACAGAGGGGTACAGTAAGTGCTTGTCTCAAACATTCTCATTTCCATTAATATACTCTTAAGATAGGCTGGTCTTCTGTGGGTTTTTCCCACTCATTTTTGTGGCCATTTATAGTTTCCACTTGCATCATTTCTTGGGAGTAATGAGTTCTGTAATCATAAAACCTGTCATGGAAAATGACATTTTTATTTATTCCCTCTAGGTTTTCCTCTTTCCAGCTAGAGCCCGTGGTCTCCTAATGAAAGAGTGCCTTCATTGGATGGGCAGGCTTGTGATTCAGTAGACTTTAGTCTGCTGCTGTTTAGTCTTGCTCAAAAATCTTAAGTCATCTGATTACCTGCCCCACAGTTCCTTCAGTCATTTCAATTGCTCTTCCCCAGTTCTGCAACTTCATGTTGTGTTTCGTCTTGTGGGTAGAGCCTTATACCAACAATGGCATAGAAATGGGGTAGGAAGAGGTGAAATACAGAACAGATAGAAGTTGAGATGGCATGTCCTCAAGGAGCTTGTAGGATTGTGAGGACACTGTATATTTGAGCTGTGGGTGCCTCTTCTCTTTCCTGAGCATTTTGGAGAATAAGCTATACATAGATGTCCACAGCTAAAAAAGATACAAGCCCGAAATGGAGTTATTTGCCCCTACAATAGCAAAGAGGACTTACAGTTTCAACCTATCCTGGGAATGCAGGTTTTTAACAGTCAATCTGAATTTTCCTGATTAGCACCAGTGATGTATTTTTGTGATTAAAAATCCTCCTGGTCCTTTCCCCCACAAAAGCTGTCCTGGACTAAAACAGCCTTTCTTTTCTTTTGTTTTCTCTTTGCCTTCCTACTTCTTACAAAAACTTTTCTACAAAAACTTCCTTCCTTCCTACCCCCTCCTTCCTACAAAAACTTTCCACAAGGTACAACTCCTTAGAACATCTACTTGTTAGATGGGATTCTCCCAGATTCGTGAGTTGCTTAATAAAACTGATTAGATCTTCAAATTCACTTGGTTGAATTTCTTTTTTTAATACCACCATCATGTGGAAGTGAGTCTATCTGTATAATGTACTATCTGATTACATGTGTGATTGTACCATTTTAAATAATGACAACACCTACAGTAGCAATCCCTCACAAATCATCAATTTTTTATCAGGTAGATGCTATGTACTTTTTTCAATTTGTTTAATTTTCCACAACAACACTGAAAGGTTGATATTATGTTTTCCATTTTACAATAAAGATGAGTAATCCTCAGAAAAGTTCATTAACCAGGCTAACTTCGTATCTGAGACAAATGGCAGGTGAAGTCACAATTTGAACTCAGATGTGTTTTAAATTTAAAGACCACAATCTTTCTAACATACAATAGAGCACTTTCCCCTTGGGAACTTAAATGGGAAAGCTGCAGTTGAGGGCTTTTCTAGAAGAGATAAATCTTTAAAGGGGATGTTTTTCCTGAAAAATCTTTCCTGGGTGGGCAGGACATCTGATGAGTTTTTAAGTCCTTTCATCTTGATCACAGAGCTAGCTTAATGGTAACTATCTTGAGGAGCTTGAGGAGTTCCCAAAATAAGTTAGACTCTTTGACTGAAATACATTTATTCTTTCAGGTCACTAGAGTACCATTTAGATAATATGAGAAACCAAATATTGTGAAATCAATATGTGGATCAAAATACACTAGTAACATTGTAACCTGGAAGATAAAAGCGAAGTTTAGCAGGATCATGTTCATCCGGGACACACTCAGATGGCTGAGGTCCACTCTCACTGGTTAGTGTCTCTATTGCCCTAGCAGCTAAATTTTTTGAATATTATCCCTAGGTACTAGACATAATTCCCATCCTCACTGGAATTATAATCCATTTGGGAAAGTGAAATATAAACATATAAAACTTTATATAATGAAAACAAAGTTAGATAAAACCACAAATAATACTCTGTCCACCTCAATTTGCTTTACTCTGTCCACCTCAATTTACTTTACTTTTCTTCTGAATCTGTAACCACCAATGAACAAGTTTTAAATTTGCTTATTTTATTGTTCACTGCTATACCTTTAGGATCTACCACAGTGCTTGGTCCCATTGAACAAATGAATTAATATGATAAGTGCTTAAAGCAGAAAGTATGGCTAGAGTGGTCAGGAAGAGTGCCATGGGGGAGTAGAAACAGGAGCAGAATCTGGAAGGAAGAGGCAGTTTTGGAGAGAAGAGGTTGAGGTAGGGAGAATGACATGGACAATAGTGTGGAGTTTAGATATCATGATAGGATTTGTGAATACTCTACTTTGGCTGGAACAAAGAGGGCCTTTGAAGGGGCCGGATTATATCCAAAGATGTGATGCATAATCTATAAGAGCATTTAACTTGAGGAATGACTATAAAGCATGATGGAGGTGAAATCTGTAATGGTTAACACTGAAACTCCACCCCTTTATCCCCTTGCATAAAGAAATAGTGTAGATTAAAACATCATTTATAGGGAACAACAAATAGAGGTTACAGATCTTTCTGAGCTGATACTTAGAAAAAAATGTCACCCACATGAAATGTGCAAGTAAGTAGTGCTGATGGAGATTTTAGGGATGTTGCATGAGAATCTCATTTTTTAGATTGAGGTTCTGTTTTCTCTTGGCTTGTTGTATCATGACTTTTCCCCTTGTATCATGGCTTTTCCATTTAAAATTGCACAAATTCAAACCGATTCAAAGACAGGCATGCGCACACATAATTGTGCATTTGCACAAGTATGAGTGCATATGTGCACACAGCACGTGCACACCCACACACATTTTCACACACACATGCTCAAGCTCCCAGGCACACAGCTTCCTTCAGCCTAGCTTCTATTTCCTCTCATCTGGCAGCTTTCAGAATAATCTCACCCACCTGTTAAATCAGAGAATGTCAAGTTTAATTTATAACAGTGAGTAGAAACAGGATGCTACAGAAAGCATTTTAATTAAAATCCTTTAATTGGATACATGCTTCTTGTGAAAAGGGAGCTGTGGAGAGGACCTCTTTGTCGGCACCTTTCACTCCAGTTGCCAGAGACTGTTGCAGGAATGGCCTTGCAATTGGAACCAGTCCTCTGGAGCTGTGGGGGTGGGACAGGGGTGTGGAGGCCAAGAGAGGGAAATTGGGAGCAATAAGAAAAAAAACAAAGGGGTGAATGGCCACAGATTTTGTGCAGAGACACAGCTTTGGTGTTTTCCGGAGGCAGTTCTGCCGAAACCTATTGGTATTGTTTCAAGTTGGTTTCTCCTTAATCCTTTCATCATCCTTAGGATGGGATAGTATCCAAGGGGAACCCGCAAATACCCCTGACTTCAGGCAATGGCTTAGGAAATCTTGACAGTGTAGGTCAATTGGCGATTGTGGGAGGTGGACAGATGACAGTATGGGGTTGGGGGAGGCCCAGCCTTTGCACCTGGGGTTCCTTAAGTGACAGCACTTAGCACTATCCAGCCCACACCGCAAGAAAGAAAATGTTGGACTCAATTAGAGGCCAGTTTAAGGAAGGGACTGTGTGCTAAAGTGGGGGGCCCAGACTGGAAACCATCCCAAGAGCTCATGTGGGGTGACAGCAATAGAGTGTGCCAAGAGAGCAGAAAAGCATGGAAGTATTTTACTGGGAACAGTCAAAGTAGCTGAGAAAAGAGGGAACTGGAAGTAGTTTTAGTGTCAGGTATGTTGCCAAGGAAACAGAAGACCCTAAACGGAGCTCATTAAAGATAGGGGAGGGTGAATGGGTTTTTACCTTCTTGGCTTTGCTTCAACTTACTGTGCCAGAAGGTGATGCAAGAGGGTCTAATAACACTCATTCTTTCTTGGTAGCCAGTGCTATGTCCTCTTGGTAGAATGAAGAGACACACCTTGAAGGATTTTTAGATGTTATACATCCACGGCTACTGTTGGGCTCCTAAAGGCTCTGGTTGCTAAGGAAACAATGGTAGACCATTCTATTTGTTTCCAACTACTGGTTGCTGCTAGTGGTGTGCTGGTAAATGTTTAACAACTGGCTCCTGGGTGGGGAGCAAAGTCTGATTTGTAGCATTTTCCAACATCCATGCTGTAAATATTTCCACCATGGCTGATTTTAAGATACTGATGGTTTAACAACCAGTTGGACAAATTCCTGAACTTAAAAAATCGGCTATTACAAGCCAGTATGAGTTGGGTCCAACACACCACTGGTTTCTTCTTGCGCTGTTAAGCTTTCTTGTAAGAGGTGTTTTGTTTCCACTTCCATTGTCTTTATGATTGCCCATATGGCTTACTTTGGCCGATGGAATATAAGTGGATAACACAAGCCATATCCAATCCAAGTTTTAAATGGGCTTCTATGATTTGGCCCTGCTACCTCCACCCCCTCTGAGCTTCTGTCCTTTACTTTGAGAATAATGTGTCCCAGGTAGTGGCTTTTTATTCAGCCTGGGCCTAGCATGAAAAGACACATGGAGGTTCCTAAATTGAGCTGTTCTCAGCATAGTCTCACAGAGTCACAGCCAAGCCGCAACTTCGTGTAATACGAGCAAAGAAATGAATGTTTGTTGTTATAAGGTACTAAGATTTGGGAGTCTGATCTTGACCTAATCAACAAACATCGACCAACAATTGGCACATAGTAAATACTATGGAATTATATCTAGGTTATGTAAAGGGATTAGAGGTTTTTAGTTCTGAGAGAAACCTCAAAGTACAATCATTTCAACAATCATATGATGTTTCAGTGCCCTTTAAAACATCCCTGCCAAATGTTTTTCTGTTTTAATTGTCCTCTTTATAAATGTAAATCTCTCCAGTGTTTGGGATCTTGGTCTTAGTACCTCTTGAACAAGTTCATGGCATCTCTGACAGCTCTGAGTGTTGGAAGATTCTTCCCTCTGTGAACTAGAAGCCTTTTCCTTTTTGCAGGAATCTAGTATCCTTAGTCCTATTGCAAGGAAACATGGAAAGTGTCATTATTCTACAGGAAAACTCCTCAGATATTTGTAGATATTATTATCCACATTTAGTCTTCTCTGCATGTCAAACTCAAAATTCTGAAGAGGAAAAATGTAAACCTAGGATTTTTTACCCATTCAAAGTATAATCAGTTCAAGAGTGTGAATGAAATAAAGATTTCTCCAGACCAAAACCAACCAACCAACCAAAAAAAAAAAAAAAACCTCCCAAAACACTCCGCTGGGCTTGATTTTGAGTCCTGTCATCACCCTGGCTCATCCTTTCTGAGCATCTATAACTTGTATAAATTGACATGAATGACTTATTGGAAGTACAGAAGACTATCAGACTCAGAAATAGCCCCAAGAAATGGGAAGCTGTAATGTTGGTACACTTCAGGCAATATGAGACAAAGCTATAGACCCATGAAAGGGAACAGCTGAAATGCAAATCCCTGTGTAAAGGTAGTATCTGGAAGAGTAGAGATGAGGAGATCACCCAGAATGCAGCACAGGTATATGAAAGGATAGAAAATATGAACAGGAGGTTAAGAAACATGATGTTTAGACTTAAAAGGATAATATATATCTATGAGGAGTTCAAAAGAGAGAAAGGGGAGAGATTAGGGAAATTTATCTCTATTCAAAGACAAATAATAACTAACTTTTTTTCAGAATAAAAACTCCATATGTGAGCACCTGTTTGAAGAAGTACAATGAGACTTGAGTAAGACCAAGAAAAATATGTTCATACCCTACAAGTTTTACATACAGTAAAACCATATTACAGAGAGTAAAAGAAATGGCTAATTGTAACCAGAGACTGAAGAAGTTGCCTAAAAGAAAAATTGGATAAAGAGATTAGTAGATTAAAATCCTTAAAGAGCTAGGGAAAAAAAAAACCCAGAAATTGTTTCAGCCTAGAATTCTAAAGTTTTATTCAAGAGTGAAGATTGACCATTCGTAGAAGACATTTTTTTTTTGGAAAGAAGGAACTCAGAAGGAAAAGAAAGCCGTGAGAAGAACTTAAGGTCCATGTATACAATGGTATATGACTCAGCGATCAGAAAGGATGGATACCCACCATTTGCACTGACATGGACGGGACCGGAGGGGATTATGCTAAGTGAAATAAGTCAAACAGAAAAAGACAATTATCATATGGTTTCACTTATTTGTGGAACATAAGGAATAGCATGGAGGATATTAAGAGAAGGGAGGGAAAACTGAAGGGGATGGGAATCAGAGGGGGAGATGAACCATGAGAGACTATGGACTCCGGGAACCAAACTGAGGGTTTAAGAGGGGAAGGGGGTGGGTGGATGGGTTACCCTGGAGATGAGTATTTTTTTTTAATATTTTATTTATTTATTTGACAGAGAGAGAGAGATCACAAGTCGGCGGAGAGTCAGGCAGAGAGAGAGAGAGAAGCAGGCTCCCGCTGAGCAAAGAGCCTGATGCGGGGCTCGATCCCAGGACACTAAGAGCCGAAGGCAGCGGCTTAATCCACTGAGCCACCCAGGTGCCCCCCTGGTGATGAGTATTAAGGAGGGCATGTGTTGCATGGAGCACTGGGTATTATATGGAAACAATGAATGATGGAACACTACATCAGAAACTGATGATGTACTGTATGGTGACTAACATAACATAATAATAAAAAAAGAACATAAAGCAGATGAATTAGTAAACATGTAGATTTTAAAAACTTGCACAATATGGGGGGTAGGTATCACAGTTAAGGCACTTATGTCCTGCGTTTTTCTGAAGGACACAGATATCAATTTTAGACTTTATTTCAAATATACATGTTAAAAATGGAAGGTACCCCTGAAAAGAATAGTGGTAAAAGGTGTAACATTCATACCAGTAGATAAATTAAAAAGTGGAAACCCAAATCACTGTATTTTTGATAAAAGTATAAAAACATTGAGAAAAAGAGCACATACCAACCTTAGGTTATTAGTTATGTCCTAGAAGGAAGGGAAAGGAATGACATATAGTGAAATGGGAGGGAAATTTATCAAACATGTTTGCAACCTTGTATTTATTTTAAAAAAAATTGGAAGCAAATGTTAATGTGTTAAGTCTGGGGAGTGTATATTTTAGCCTCTGCAACATTAATTTTTTTTTACCTTTTGTATGCTTCCACTTTTCACAATTAAAAATTCTAATAATGAAGAGTAAATCCAAATGGCTAAAAATATTACAACAATGTTAAAATTCACTAGTAGAAAAATACAAATTCAATAATATGAGATATTAAATTGAGACTGTCCATCAGATAGGCAAAAATTTAAAAGAGCTCTAGCAAGAACTGCTGAAAGAGATGCATGGAAAAAGATAGTCCTTTCTAGTGGAAGCATTATGACTTTGTCAGAAATTAAAATAAAGATAACCTCCTTTTGCAATTTTAGGTCTAAGAATCTACCTCATCAAAATAAAGGATATTTATTTATTATATTTATGTTTGTATGAGCAAAATATGGAAGCAAAACAAATAACCATCCAGTTGTATATTCACATACTTATATGTAATGCATCTAAAAAAGAATGAATTAAAGGTATATCAGTTGAATGTTTTTCATAAAGAATTGTGTAAAAAATGTATAGAGTACAATCCCATTTTTTGAAAAAATCAGAAGATTCCTTGTGTGTGCACATATATGTATATATCCATATATGCCTTATACATTACATGAAGCTAGATAAAAAGAGTACAAAGTGGTGATAAACTCAGGCTTCCTTGGTGTGAGTAAAGACAGTCTGGATCCAGATGGGTAGAGAAGGGAAAGATGAAGGGAAGGAAGGAAGAGAGGGAGGAAAGAAGAAAGAAGAAAGGAAGGAAGGAAGATCCCTTAAAAATAATCAGTGTGGCTTAGTAGGAAGAACATGCAACTCTTGATCTTGGAAACATGAATTCAAGCCCCACATTGGGTAGAGATTAGTTAAACAAATAAATAAATACATAAACTTAAAAAAGAAGCCAGTGTACTTGATAATCACATTTATGCATTTATGTAAAAAATATTTATACATACAGAATTCATATATATTATCATAAAGTTAAAATCAAAGAATTAAATGACGAAAAGATTAAAACAGTCTTTACATAACTTGTTTGGCAGGCATTTCTCTTCTTGTACATCAGTGGTCACTATGATCTGACTTTTTATTTTTTAGTCTCTTATCTTGTCACATTGTGTTTCCTGTTGGAGCCGCTCAACAATTCTCTTCTCCCACTCTGAGCACTGTTGCTCTTTTATCTGGAATATCTTCTTTACCAAGTTGAAGGAATGTACCTATTTACATGGGAATGAACTGAATTAAATTGATAAAATTTGCTATGTAGTTGAGAAACTGAATTTAGAGAGGCAATTTGGACCAAAGTCAACAATGAAGCCACTGAAAAGGAATAGGTCATGTGATTTGTGACCAATGGAAGAAGTGGGGCCAATGAGAAGTGCAGTCAGATAAACTGGGTGAAACTGATTATAAGGTGTCTGGAAAGGAGTGTTTACCAGAGAGCTGCTGTTTGTTTTCATAGAGTGGAACTACAGCATCAAAAGAAGAATTTCAGGAAGACTTGTCATCAGTGGTACTCAGGACTAGGAAGAAGCTGAGCAGTGTTGGTAATTCAGATACTGACTTATGAAAAACTGGCATAAGGGAAGGAGAGGAAGGACAATGTGAGTGGCAGTTAAGGGATAACTGGTAAGAGTCTACAATTGTCTGGATATCATGGGAGGAGTTCAGGAACAAGTCCAGCATGACTTCACTTGACTTGAGTAATGCAGAAGAAGTTGGTATTACTGGTTTAGAATAATTAGGTATATAACAAATGCACACTGGTTAATTGTAAATAACACACTTACTGCAGTGTGACATTGATATTTATAATTCAATTCACCCTAACAGAACTGCCTTTGATCTCTCTAACCAGAGGCAGGTAGTATGAACTGTATACTAGGTTCCCACTCATGTGCTGATTTCACATACTCTAATGGGGTGCTTTCATGCTTTACTCTAGTTCACACCGATCTTTGCCCTATGCAGAGGTCATTTAAAAATCCTTCTTTTTTTCAAGATTGTGCAAAGATCAGCTTTCAGAGGCAGAGTTTTCTTTCAAAACATCATGAATTTCAAAAGTTGTGCCTTCATGCTCTGGTTATTTACTTTCCTACTAGTTGCTGTCCTAATTTATGCATATTCAGAAATACTGGCAAGGGGTTTTCCTTCAATGTGGAAGTGTTTTGTTAGTTCAAATGTTATTTTCTATAGGAGTGGGAGGGTTTTATACACATGCCTGGGTAAGTGTTGTCTAGAATGCTCTGTGCTGGTAATTAGGAACTCTTCCCTTATGGTACAATCCTTTCAGATGTCCTCGTGGCTGTGGTATCAGAAATAAAAGGTTATTCAGTTAGTGTTTTGGTCAGAGATTTGTGTAAATGATTTAATTTTCACCTAAATGTGGTTTACATCTATCTAGTGGAAATTTATGTAATTAATACAGGAATATGAACAATGTTGATGACCCACCTAACAGTATGGAACAGAAATCCATTTGGAGGTACAATTAATCCTAATTGCTCTTACTCTTGGATCCTCTCTTTTTACCAGGGACAGGTAGCTTTCAGTGGAAAAAGATCTGGGGAAAATTCTATGAATAAAATTCCAAAGCATTTATTCTATGAATAAAATTTCTAGCAATTCAAATAATATTTGCAGAAGTGTGGGTCTCATCTGGAGATTTTACAACTTCCAGAGAGGTCTTTCTCCTGCCTGAGCTTCCTTTATGGAGATAGAATAGTTATTTCTACTGACACATGTTTTTATGATCTAATAAATACTTGAAGCTGGAACCCTTAGGAAGAGATTTTTTTTTTTAAGGGAAAAATTGCAAGATTTTGTCTTATGATAAATTTTTTTTTTAAATCAAAGGTTGATATTTACTCCAATTCTGAACAATCATACAACAGCTACTTTTACCCTTCCAGGTGCTGAGTTGGGTTATTCCTTTTAAATTCAGGATGGATGTCCACACAATCAAAATGTGTAACTTCGGACCAGAGAGCCATTTTTTTTCCCCCTGAAGCATGCATTACATGTAGAATACTCACACTGTGTGCATAAATATTTTGTCTCTACATGAACACATAGGTCTGTCTGATTAAAGTGAGGCGACAATGTGGGGTCATAAACAAGATGACATCCCACATAGACTTCTATTTTCTAGGTTTTTAATTCTGTATGCCCTCCCTTAGATCTATGATTCTTGTGGTATTATCTTGCGAGGCTTCCAGGTAGCCTGGAGATTGGAGTCAGGTAGCACTGATATTTTTAATAATATAATATTTGATGCTACTGTCCTGAATTTAAAATTTACTTCTGATGTTTAATGAAATATAAACGTCTTACTGGGTCACACCAAAGCTAGCACTCAACATTTTATTGGGATTTTTCTCACAGTATATGATAACCAGCAGGTTTTTAAATCCTGCTGTGGTCCACAGGCTTAATGACCAGAATTCTTTTTTTTTTTTTTTTTAAAGATTTTATCTATTCATTTGATAGACAGATCACAAGTAGGCAGAGAGGCAGGCAGAGAGAGAGAGAGGAGGAAGCAGGCTCCCCACTGAGCAGAGAGCCC
>NC_081570.1:102033682-102059249 GCF_022355385.1 Mustela nigripes | reverse complement strand
AGCAGGCAGAGAGAGAGAGAGGAGGAAGCAGGCTCCCCACTGAGCAGAGAGCCCGATGTGGGGCTCGATCCCAGGACCCTGAGATCATGACCTGCGCTGAAAGCAGAGGCTTAACCCTCTGAGCCACCCAGGCACCCCTAATGACCAGAATTCTTGAGTCAGACTAAGATGCACCTTTTATGGAATCTAAATTTAAAAGTTAGTTTTAGTTTTCATAGGCTTATTGACTAATGTCCATAGTAATTTCTAAGATATGTCAGTATTCTGAGATACTTTGAAACTCATAGTGAGTGCTTTGGACAAAAATTGAAGGCATTATGGAGAGCTATCTCACCTAGTCTTATCCATTCCACGATGCCCAGCATGGATACAGACAAAGGAAAGATAATTTTACTTCTAAGAGTTTTCCCTATAAACATTATTTACTCTTTTGCTCCCCCCTAGCAACACTGTTGTGTCACCTACATCGCTTTGTCATGTCCCAAGGGAACTTAGCCAACATCAGAGGAAGTTGATTCCCACTTTCTACCAAAATAGATATATCTAGGCAACGTCAAAGCAAATTGATTAAAATTTTAAAAACTTCCGTCCGTGGAACAGGTCTTTTTGAAATCCAGTGCTTTGCTGCATCTGTTCTTTTTGCTTTCCTTCTCTCTACCTCATTTAGCTGGTAGGTATGACCATTAAGGAGAATGTTTAATTTCCAAATCTAAAAAAGCCTAACTCTTTTAATTAGGGGCTTCAAAAATAGTGATTCAAAGGGGCACATGCACCCTAATGTTTATAGCAGCATTGTCTATAATAGCCAAAATATGGAAAGAGCCCAGATGTCCATCAACAGATGAATGGTTAAAGAAGAAGTAAGATATCTATATCTATATCTATATCTATATCTATCTATATATAAAATGTTACTCAGCCATCAAAACGAATGAAATCTTTCCATTTTATTACGCAAAGTCAAATAAGTTAGTCAGAGAAAGACAAATACCCTATGATACCACACATATGTAGAATTTAAAAAGCAAAACAGATCAACATAGGGGAAGGGAAGGAAAAATAAAATTAGCTAGAAACAGAGGGAGGCAAACCATTAGAGACTCTTAGCTCTAGGAAATAAACTGAAGGTTGCTGGAGGGGGGTGGGTGGGGGATGGGGTAACTGGGTGATGGGTATGAAGGAGAGCACTTGATATAATGAGCACTGGGTATTATATACAACTGATGAATCACTAAATTCTACCCCTGAAACTAATAATATATGTTAACTAAATTGAATTAAAAAAAAAAATAAGGGCTCTTCATAGCCACATATTTCCCTCCTGGAAGATCTCAAAGAACTTTAAAATTTTCACTGTGATCAAATGTAAACTCTCATTATTAGAATCAGAATCATTTCACTATCCACTACATATGTCTAAATTAAAGGTGGAAAAGTGGCAGCTTAAACCTGTGAGGCTTCCCAGCACTTGAAGATAGAGAATGAAGAAGAATTCTGTATCCTATTCCCTAAATGGTTTCAAGAAACAGAGCTGGAATATGTTGTTGCCAGATTGGATCTGCCTAGCTTTTTAAACTAGTATTTCCCTATCAGTAAGGGTTAAATCAAATACTCAAGGTCATACATTTAGGGTCTTGTGGCTTACGTTTCCAAGGAGAAAAGGGTTGCTCTAGCTACTTATGATCACCCTCACTCAGGAAGTATGTTGGTCCAGAAGCAATTCAGAAGCAGATTTCATGCAGTCATACATAGAGGAGGGCTGTTTGGTGAGAAGTGATGGGAAGAGTTTAGGGCTCCAGGTAGAAAGACTTGGGAGTCCTTCAACATGTGTGAACACAAAGTGTTGTAGATGAACTCCAGGAAATTGAGTCTCATACATATAGATGGACAAAATCCAATTAAATGGGAAGTCTTGGACCTGGGATCTTTCCTTAAAGTTCACGTAATTTGGTGTCTACTCTCTGTATTTTTTCCATGATGTTCCTTTAATTGAAAGTGATACATCATTCTGTCAAAAAGTTTGAAAATATTAAAAAACAAATAACTCTTTATCCCACTATCTGGATTTAACTGTTACAAATATTTGGATAAATATCTTTGTAGGGTTTTACATGCATATGAAGAAAAGAAGGAAGACGGAAGTCCTCTGTATTTGTGATCTGACCAGGCGTAAGGAGGTAGAAGGTGATCTTCACTGTCATCCAAATATAATATTTTCTTTAATAGGATAGGAGTTTGGGACCTAGGACATATTGCTGATAGTAATTTACAATGAATTACCTGGAGAATTTTCTCAGTTCCTCCATTCCCTATAATAAACCTGCTTTGTGATTTTGTAAATATTTGTATATCAGGGCTTGATCAGAATAAAAACAAGACAGGAATAGTTTGAAGCTTTGAAATAATGGAGAAATTATGATTTTATTTATTTGAAGACTTGGTCAATTTTTTAAAGATTTTATTTATTTATTTGAGAGAAAGAAAGCATGCATGCCCAAGTGTGGTAGGGAGGGAGAGAGAGAAGCAGACTCCCCACTGAGGAGGGAGCCACACATGGGCAGGATTTTATTTAGTGTAGATAAACATCTGTATAATTATTTAACCTTCTGACATATCAGCCTTTTACCCTTATTTTCTTATTTCCTTTCCGTTCTTTTGAAAGGGAAGGTGGTGAATAGAAGGTTTTGTGAAATAGTACCATTTTAGAGGGGTTCCAATTTCAAACTAAACCATATCTGCCTCTTACATTTAGCATTTAGACTTTATGTATCCTTTTCAGCTCTGTTCATCTGTCTAAAAGGAATACTTGGTAGGTACTTCTATTTTTACCATTTTACCCACAGTGAATTTGGCTGTAACAATCATAATTAATAAAGAAGACAACAGAGATAATGTGTTGATGACAGCTTAAGCTAATTATAAAACCTCAGAGATGCCCCTAAGGGTCTTATTTTTATCAGATTCTTATTATGCTAAACTGAATCAAGATGTTCACTCATCATTTCAGGTGCGGGTAAATGTGCTAAATGGTGTGGAATTTTATGACTATAAAAGGTCAAATTTCAAGAGTTTTCTTTTTAAAGGAAATTTCATGGAATTTAAAATGTGAAGTCCAATCATACTGAATTCATTGGCAACCAGACCTGCTTAAAGGTGAAACCTCATTTCCCCAGGGGTTTCAAGTGAGAGAGGAGAAAGTCCCCTCAGGTTGCTCCCCCTTCTGCCAGGTTTCAGTTATAACAGAGAATCTTTTCACAAAATATAGTCAATTTATACTTCAGGAATTTAAAACATATTTCATTGGCTCATCTGGACACTGGAAAATCTTATATTCTTTCCCAAATGACTTGGCACATTAGTTTGGCACACACTGAGAACTCACACACCTGGCAAGCCACCTCGACTTTCCTGACGCTCAGAAGGAGGTCTCCAAACCTGCAAGCATTTTGGATGGTAAGTTGGGTTCAATGTGCCCAAGTCCAAGAAGCATGAAAACAACCATTCACATTCAGAGATGGGGCTATGCGGGGCTAAAGTCAGGGGGAGAAGAAAGACAGAGGCTCAAAAAAGAAAAGGAAAAGAGATAAAGATATACTCATACTCTTCAGTCAAGGTTTAATAAAGTCAAAGACTTGTCCCAGTGAGTTTATTCTTGATTTCATAATTTTTCATTTTCAGATATTCAGTCATCCTTTGTGAATAACTTGAAGTCAGATTTCTTGTAAAATCTGGGAATAATGCTGGTCTAATTTTCTAACATTAAATAATACAAAACCAATGGTTTCTCTGGTGGGGCCACAATTCTGCAAACACAGGCAAGATCTATGACTTGATACTTATAGCTGTTTCTATTAGCTGTGACTCAGCTGTTGACTTCACAACAGCTAGGGGACTTTGAAAGTGTGGGGAGCTAGAGGACTCTTGGACATGCAGACCCAATGTAATAAAAGTATCTAAGGACATTGTCCATGCTCCATAGTAATGATTCTTTATGACATATGGAAAATGTCCAATATAGTGCCTGGTACATAGTAAAAACTCAGTAATATTGGATCCCTTATAATCATCATCATTATAAGGGATTCAGCACCAGGGGTAACTTGGCACTTCAGCACTAGGAATAAATTGTTTCTTGCCAAATTTTGATTACTGAACTCCTGAAGGTTCTAGAGGGGATGTGTCTTTGAATCAATATGGATAATAGCACAGAAGTCACTCAATTATTTGTTGAAAAAATGAGTGAACTAAAACATGAATGTATGAATGGCTGAAATCAGAGCTTCTGTGGGAGCACAGTAAGGCAAGAAGATATTTTTTCCCCCAAGGCTCTAGTTTCTCTTGGACATGTTTTAAATTTGCTCTGCATGTGGAGATAGAAAAATATCTATCTTATCTGTGGGGATCAGTAGGGGCTAGCAGGAAGTTGGGAAGAGAAAAGGGAGGTGTCTTAGTAGAAATCAGGGCCAGTTAGGAAAGATAGGGGAAAAAAATGCTCAGAATCTAGATGAATCATGGGTATAGGGCTAGACTTTAGGGTTTGCAAAGTAGGTTTTTCATAGACTGTAGAGTAGCAGGCCACAGTTAAGGGGCAGAGTCATCTTACGTTGCATTAACATTGTTTTATTTATTATTTATCTACCTTTATTCACTTTGTAAGTCCTTGTTGAGTATTTATCATATGTTAGGTGTTTCATTACTTACCAAGACACAACAGTGAGCAATACATGGTCCTTTAAAGTCTAGTTGAAGAAAGAAGATAAGGGACACCGTTTTAAATTCTTTTGTTCCTACATCCAGTTCTGCATTCCATAGTGTTTTGCCAGAGACAAATATTTCACAAGTAGTGTCTCCTTTGTGAAAGGCTCCGCTGAGGAAAACACTCTTATCTAGGCTAGCACTCTAATTAAGAACTTTTCTTTTTCTTTGTGTGTTTGTATAATTCCTAACTTAACTGTATAAATGAATTTTCCTCTAAAGCCAAAATATAAAACATTTGGTTGCACAGTGTAGTATGTGGGCAAAACTGTCCACAAGAACACTCACTGGTAATTACAAAAATGATATCTTGTGGCCATGGCTAACAAGGCGAAAAGAGATGGAAGCAGTTTTTTTTTTTTTTTCTTTTTTCTTTTCTAGCAGAGAGAATGTGGTAGCATACTTGGTTCTGGCAGGGAAAAGGGAGACATGAAAAAGGAATTAAATCCACACTTTAAAAAATTATGGCCTGTGAGCTATATATCTTAAGTCATAATTAATTCAAGTAGGAATTATTCCTTGGAATGTTTTTTAGGTATTTAGGAATGATCTTGAGCAATATTTGGTACAACCAAATTGCAGAACCTTGGAAACATTCAGACACCCCTCCATATTTCTTGAAGCTCATTGTCATGGGACTTGACCTAAAAACACTCTTTATACAGCCAGATTTTAGCCATTTGTGGGATTACAGGACAAAGTTGATATATTTTTTTTCCTGGCCATTTGGGACACTTCCAGGTGGTATAAAGGAACTAGAAGCATGGCAGCAGTAATTTATTTTTGGTCCAAGTGTGGTTTTACAAATGCATTTCCACAGAACTCCATGCCATCTTCTCTATCTCTGTCCTCCTGTTGATACTGCCTTATGTAGAGCTATTAAAATTTTAACACAGCAGAGCAGTATGCATGGAGAGACTACTCATCAAAATGCAAAAATAGCATAGTCCCTAAAAATGTACATCTCTTTCAATTACTAGTTCCTAATTGCATTTTATTTTAAAACCCGTTACTGTTCTTTGGCTACTATATCCTACTTTCTGTAATTCTCTCTTTGAACTACAGTAGGATAAGTGTGGGTCCTGGAAAAATGGTGATGTCAGTGATTTGACTTCCACTTCCCTGGAAGCCTCTCCCATATTTTTTAGAAGAGTCTTTCCATTTCTATTTGTGCTAAACCTCTATGAAAGTTTCTTCTCAGGGAAAAAATCTGTCAGCAATCATTCACACCTTGATGCAAATTTAGACCAATACGTTACCCTTCCCTGGGGTATATGCACTTTAAGATTTTCCTCTAAATATATAACAGCATTTTGCCTGTTTCTAGAGGAATTTAAGCTCTATTCCATCAAGCAGTGGGACTGGTATTTTACTAGGGAAGAACCTTCCTAGATGTCCCTGGTATTCTACCAGGCAGCTCTTATGTGTAAGGCTGCTTCTTCCCATAAACTGTACTTCATTTCCCAACTTGGATACAGATTAAAGGCCTGAACTCACACTGACCAAGATGCAATGGTGCAGCCACTGTGAAAAACAGTATGGAGTTTTCTCTAAAATTTAAAAATAGAACTATCCTATGATCCAGTAATCACACTAGTGGGTATTTATCCCCCAAACTACAAAAACACTAATTCAAAGGGATACTTGCAACACTGTTTATTGTAGCCTTATTTACAATAGCCAAATGATAGAACCAGCCCAAGTGTCCTCTGATAGATGAATGGATAAAGAAGAAGTGGTTTATATACATAATGGAATATTGTTCAGCCATAAAAAGAATGGAATTTTGCCATGTGCAAAGACATAGATGGATCTAGGGAGTATTATGCTAGTTGAAATAAAGTCAGAGTAAGACATATACCACACGATTTCACTCATATGTGGAATTTAAGAAACAAAACTAATGGGCAAAGGAAACAAAGAGAAAGAGGCAAACCAAGAACCAGACTCTTAACTATACGGAAAAAACTGATCGTTACCTAAGGGGAGGTAAATGGGGAGATGGAGGAATAAGGGAGAAGAAGGGGAAAAAAAAAAAAAGGCTGTGGATTCCATTTTGGGAATACTCTTGCTCTCTTTCCAATTGCTCATCCTGGAAAAGGTCAGCTGTCATATTATGAGGCATCCTTGTGAAGAAACCTTAGCATAAAGGTCAGGTAAGAAGTGGGTTGGGACTGGGGAGAAGACTGAGTCGTTGGACCACTAATTGTTTTTCTTTTTCTTTTTCTTTGTTTGTTTGTTTTTCTTTTAAATAATAACAAATTCCCCAAACCGTGAGGCCAGGTCTTCTTGAGGACATGTGGCCAGCCTTGGCATTTGCTGAGTCCTCTACTGCACAGGATTCTCACTGAGTTAGCAAACATGTGGCCTAACAGAATTCTTGGTGTGAGAGATTGAGTCCTTCCCACAATCATATGAATGAGTTTGGAAGTGGATCTCCTACGGCCACGCCTGCAGATGAGACCACAGCCCTGGCCTGTGACTGCAACTTCATGAGAAAGTTTGAGCCGGATGTACCCATCTAAGAAGACAGGCCTGGATTTATGACTCAGTGACACTGTGAAATAATAAATGCTTGTTGTTTAGAGCCTCTAATTTTTAGAGTAATTTGTTACACAGTATTAGAATATGAATCCAGGGGACAAGAGAGTTGAATTCCCAATAAGGAAAGGTGGATTTATAGTCTCCTCTTCATACTTTCTATAAAATTGAGAATTTCTCATGATCTTGTCTGATAATTCAGCAAATTGGCTTCCTGGGGTTCATTGCCAACTCTTCCCTCTTCCTTCCTTTACCTTCTTTGAGCCAGTCATACCGTAATACAACATGTTTCTTTTTTTAAAAAAATATTTTATTTATTTATTTGACAGAGAGATCAGGAGTAGGCAGAGAGGCGGACAGAGAGAGAGGAAGGGAAGCACCGATACAACATGTTTCTTGTAAGAAATCCACCTTCTGGGGCGCCTGGGTGGCTCAGTGGGTTAAAGCCTCTGCCTTCGGCTCAGGTCATGATTGCAGCATACTGGGATTGAGCCCTGCATCGGACTCTCTGCTCGGTGGGGAGCCTGCTTCCTCCTCTCTCTCTGCCTGCTTGTGATCTCTATCTGTCAAATAAATAAATAAAATCTAAAAAGAAAGAAAGAAAGAAAGAAAGAAAGAAAGAAACCCACCTTCTCTCCCACCACCCCTCTTACATCCTTCTTTGCTTTTATTCAGAGTGAAGGAGGGATAAAATAATTTGAGTTAAAATGAGACATTAATGCTCCTGAAAATAGATATACTTGGGAGTGATGTGTTGGAATCTCCAGGCGTGCTGGAGCCCTTGGAGTCGGGGACAAAATGTGGCTGATGATCACCCAAGATGGCATGCGGAAGTTAGGGGTTAGGAGTGAGGGACCCAGGTAACAAGTATTATTTTTTTGGCCTTTTTTTTTTTTTTTTTTTAAACAAACTGGGAAGGGGCTGTTCTGCTGGGTTTTGGGCGGAGAGGCAGGGGGCAGGATTTAGTTGTTCTTAGAATATAGAATCTTTATGATTAGGAATAAAAGCTGAGTTGAGACTGGTTCTCTCTCCAGCATCACCTCTGTTCCTCATTTCTTTGTCAAGGGGAGGAGTGGTTGTTAACCAAACAAGATTTATGTTTCCACTGAACAAATTTTGAAGGAGAGGAAAATGCCTACTCAGGCAACATGCCATGAGATCCTTAGCAAGCTTCAGGATGTACATCTTAAGAAAAATACTTTCATTTGAAGCTATGGAAAAGTAAAAGACATATTCAACAATAGTTGACAATGACATTCAAAAGATAGTTACAAGGCAGAAACTCAGAAGGGCAGGGTTTACTAATGACATTGATACTCCTTGGTGGAAACTAAAGCTCTAATTCATGAGCTTACTGCAGAGAAGTTCCTATTAAGGGATTATAACAATGATCAATGAGATGGAAATTAATAAAAGTAAAAAGGTAAACCACTGATCAGGTATTTCTTTTTTTAAATTTTTTAAAAAAGATTTTATTTATTTATTTGACAAAGATCACAAGTAGGCAGAGAGGCAGGCAGAAAGAGAGGGGGAAGCAGGCTCCCCGCTGAGCAGGGAGCCCAATGAGGGGCTCAATCCCAGAACACTGGGATCATGACCTGAGTAGAAGGCAGAGGCTTAACCCACTGAGCCACCCAGGTGCCCCTGATGAGGTATTTCTAATTGGGCTTGAGTTCTTAGGACACTGTGTACAGAAGTAATCTCTTTAAGAATGTGACTTTTTTACCTTCTCCCAATTCAGGTCTGGATGGAACACTTTTGACTATATCACAGGATAGTGATGTTGCAGGGATGGCTGTATGGGGTCAATTTCTTCCCCCACCTGATGCTGCACAGCATTTTGCCTTTTACATTCAGTTGCCATTAAGTCTGTCTGATGGAAAGACTCTGTCCTATTGGCAAGAACAGGGTAGTGATCTGTCCTTGCACACTAGGTAACTTCTGATTTTGGCTCCATCAATAGATATGCTTCCTTTCTATTACCCAACCTATAATGACTTTTTTTTTTTTTTTTTAGAACAAAATAATATGGGAGGGTGAAGCCTGAATAAAAGAGAGTAAGAAAACGAGAAAAAAAGATGCAAGCATGACAACAGTAGTAGAAGATTCCATTTTCTTTCGTTTTTCTCCTCTCCTTCCATCTAGGGTAATTTTTCCCTTTAGATTTTCTTCTGAATTCAAAGCATAATAAAAGATATTGATTCTAAGTCCCATGATCTCTTTCCTATTTTAATTCTTTACAAAGAGGTACTTGATAAAAAGTTGATATAAAAAGCAGTTTATTAAAAAAAAAAATGCAGGTTATGACTGGAAGGAAGACTGAATAGTTGGACCTGAAACTGTGTTTTGTTTGTTTGAATAACAACAAAATCCCAACATCACGAGGCCAGATATTCCTGAAGACAGATGAATAGCTACAGCATTTGCTGGGTCTTGTCCTGCACAACAGTTCTTACTAAGCCAGTAGATACTGGGCTTACCAGAAACCTTGGTGGGTGGGTGCAGATTAAAACATGGAACTTGTGCTCTAAGACTACCTCTATCTCACTTAGGGAAAACTGGAGGGATACATGCAAGATTATTTCTGTGTAGAAGAGTATTTTCATATTTGGATTAAAGCAGAATGATTTGATCATTTACTTAAATTTATTTTGATTTAAGGTTGACAAAAGTGATGAGGTCCTGAGTAGGCTGTGTTAATGCTTAAGAAAGTAATCAAGCAGAGTGCCTGGGTGGCTCAGTGGGTTAAGCTGCTCTGCCTTTGGCTCAGGTCATGATCTCAGGGTCCTGGGATCCAGCCCCGCACTGGGCTCTCTGCTTGGTGAGGAGCCTGCTTCCCCCTCTCTCTCTGCCTGCCTCTCTGCCTACTTGTGACCTCTCTCTCAAATAAATAAATAAAGTCTTTAAAAAAAGAGAAAGTGATCAAGCAAAACCATCAATGTACAAACTAAAAAGGCAAGTGAAAGTAGTATTGTGGCACGGAAAACAGCTTTCATAAAGGTGAAAGCCTAGATCTGCTATATCAGCACTGTATAACAGAAGTATTTCTTAGGCACAAATGTATTTTAAAATTTCTTGCAGCTTCATTAAAAAATAAATGCACACTTAATTTTAAATAACCTAACATAATAAAAATATATTTCAGCATGTTATCAAAGCAAAAAATTGAGATATTTTCTGTTCTTTTTACACTAAGTCTTTGAAACTCAGTGTGTATTTTACACTATGGTACATCTCTGTTCAGACTAAGTCACATTTTAAGTACTCGATACAACATGTGTCTGGTGGCAGTAAGCTTCGACATCATCGTGGCCACTTACTCTCTCCTTGGCTAAGCCATTTTCTCTTATATGGCTTATTTTTTTCATATCCATAAGAAAGAGGACTAGTCTATAGACTCTTTTTCAAAGTTTTTAACCCAGTCTCTTCCAGTTAGTTAGCATGTGACTAGTATAACCTTTGGATTGTGAGAAATGATGCTTGTCCTTTCAGAGCTAACATGGTGAGTACCTGGTATGTTTGTCTATACTCTGTTTCCTCATATGTAAGCATTAAACTATGCGTGGGCTACAAAAGGGAGACAACCTGCATCCCTGAGCTATGCTTAAAAGAGAGCCACCTAACTTACATTAGACGCTGATATGAGTAAGAAATGAGCCATATTTGTGATAAGCCATTGAGAGTTGGGAGTTTGTTACAGTTGCTAGTGGTATAATCCTGATGGATACAGTGGCCCGTGGCTGGTGACCTTGTTCCTTTCTAAGGGAGACATTGTGCTTGGATGGCAACCTGAGAATGACCACAGATGCCAGGGCTATTACCTTATTTCCACCACAGTGAGGTTTTTTTTGTTGTTTGTTTTGTTTATTTTGTTTTTAATATAATGTTCATTGATTTATTAGTTGACCATATCTCCCAGTGCTCATCATATCACTTGCCTTCTTTAATCCCCATCGCCCAGTTACCCCCTCCCTCCATCCACCTCCTTTTCCACAAAACTCAGTTTGTTTCCTGGAGTCGACAGTCTCATATGGTTTGTCTCCTTTTATGATTTTTTCCCATTCAGTTTTCCTTCTCTACCCCTTTTGTCCTCTGCACTATTCCTTATGTTCCACATATGAGTAAAACCATATGACAATTTTGTTTCTCTGATTGATTTATTTCACTTACATAATCCCCTCCAGTTCCATCCATATTGACGTGAATGGTAAATATTCATCCTTTCTGATGGCTGAATAATAGTCCATTGTATATATGAGCCACATCTTCTTTATCCATTCATCCATTAAAGGACATCTCAGGTCTTTCCACAGGTAGGCTATTGTGGACATTGCTGCTATGAACATTGGGGTGCATGTGTTCCTTCTTTTCACTATGTCTTTATCTTTGGGGTAAATACTTAGTAGTGCAATTGCTGGGTCACAGGGTAGCTCTATGTTTAATGTCCTGAGGAACTTCCACACTATTCTTAAGAGTGGCTGTACCAACTTGCATTCCTACCAACGGGGTAAGAAGGTTCCCCTTTATTCACATTCTCACCAACATTTATTGTTCCCTGTCTTGTTAATTTTAGCTATTCTGACTGGTATAAAGTGGTATCTCATTGTGGTTTTGATTTGTATTTCCCTGATGGCAAGTGATGTGGAGCATTTTTTCATATGTCTGTTGGCCATTTGTATGTCTTCTTTGGAGAAGTGTCTGTTCATGTCTTCTGCCCATTTCCTGACTGGATTATTTGTTTATTTGTGTTGAGTTTGAGAAGTTCTTAATAGATCTTGGATATCAGCCCTTTATCTGTAATGTCATTTGCAAATATCTTTTCCCATTGAATATTTTGAATGAATCCTGACCAATACCTAGAGCTGGGGTTTTCTATATTGATGATTACACATCTTAGCCTTTCTTTTTTTTTTAATTTTTTATTTTTTATAAACATATATTTTTATCCCCAGGGGTACAGGTCTGTGAATCACCAGGTTTACACACTTCACAGCACTCACCAAAGAACATATCCTCCCCAATGTCCATAACCCCACCCCCTTCTTAATGAACAGGAGAGCTGTGTTCAGAGGCAGACAATCCCTGAGACAGAATCCATGTTCAGAAGAGACTCATATCAATGAAGAAAATTGTTTTTTTCATTGGACCATATCAAGGGAAGATTCCACATATTTTAAAGAAAGCATAAATTACAACTTACATTTTTATTGTTCAAAGTGTATTCCTATCTATCATCTGAAGTGACTTTCACCATTATCTGTGAGATAAATAGGACAGGTATTATCAATTTTAACAGATGGAGGCATTGAAGCTTGAAGAAGCTAAGTGCCTTTTTCAGGATCGTACTGAGGCTGGTATAGATGAAATCAGAATTCTCTCTGAAGTGCTACGGTGACCCTTATCTTTTTTTTTTTTTTTTTTTTATTTATTTATTTATTTATTTATTTATTTTTTTTTAATTTTGTATTTTTTATAAACATATATTTTTATCCCCAGGGGTACAGGTCTGTGAATCACCAGGTTTACACACTTCACAGCACTCACCAAAGCACATACCCTCCCCAATGTCCATAATCCCACCCCCTTCTCCCAAACCCCCTCCCCCCGGCAACCCTCAGTTTGTTTGGGAGGGAGACAAACCATAAGTGACCCTTATCTTTAAGCAGTGTGCTCATTATGCTAATTTGGGATTTTTCAGCAGTATATATAAAATTATGTTCCAACAATACCATTTAAGCTTCAAATACAAATTATTGGTATGTTAAACTATATTCTGTATCTACTAATGAAAGCTTACACCTTATTTACCCAGTAAATTAGTTTTCCACTGAACTTTCATATTTATTGTCTCATTTAATTCCTATAAAACCCCTGCAAGGAAGTTTCATCAAACTTTTTAAAATATCTCCTAAGTCTCTGGTATGTTCCAGGACTTTTTCGATCCCAAGTGCCTGCAGTTTTGCTGGGTCTGAACTGTCTTGTACCATTTGCCAGTTTCTGGCAGATTAATTCTGTTTTAGATGGTACCAGCTTTCTTTGGGGAGGTAACTCAAAGCCCATTTAGTTCAAGCCCCACACATCTTCCCTCAAAGGATTGAAAGCTGCCTTTCTTCATGAGGATGCAGAAGGAGCTGTGCATTCAGTTGGGAAAGAACGGGGATATGCTTAGGGAACACTCTCATTAAGAGCCTTTCATGTTGTGGGCAGTGGGTAGGAACTACCTATGTGATTATAAGCTCCCCCAGCTGCCCATGTGGGGATGACTGCACACATACTCCCCAAGTACGTTGCATCCAAGCTTCCTTCAGATTGTACCTGTCCCCAGAGACAGATGTAGTACCACTCCAAGACTGTTCCTTCATCTTAAAATTAGCCTAATTTACTTCATATTCCAAAATGACTGAATAAACAAGGTTCAGTCACTCATGAAATACTTACTAAATATATGCCATGCTATGCTAACATACATAGGTATGCAAATAAGCTAGTATTTATGGGATTTTTGGTGGGAACTTTCTAGAAACATTTGTAGTGACACTCCCATCACAGGAAATACTCCAATATCAGGAATATGATATTTGAATTATTCATTCATTCAATGATTTTTTTAAATGTGTGCTGACCACGTGGCAAATATTTAGCTGACCACTGGGCACAGAGTTAGGAGCAAATGTAGAGGTGCTTTCCAAAGTATGAGTCATATTTTGGGAGTAGCAAGTCTTTTTGCACCTTATGAATCATATAATATAGGAAGTTATCTTGTTGCAGGGTAGTTCTGCATATAAGGGTGGGAATTAGTGGCTCACGAAACTGTTTTGCCTTCACATTGTTTCTAAGAATGCAATATATGTTTGCTGATTGACTGACCAAAGCCTCATAATAAGTTATATGAAGCCACACTAGTGCCATATTTTTTGTTTCATCTCTAGACAGTATTAGATAAGTAAAGATGGGGAGAATAAGTTTAGAACATTTGAGGCAATAAGGCAAGGCTGTAAATAAGACAATACCTGAAGTGAGTAGAGTCTCATCCAACTTTGTCTCCTTTCCTGTGTCATCTGGGTAATTTTCTTATCCCTCTTAAAGACCCAGATTTCTGAGATGATGAGGTTGAAGGTGGGTATGCTCTTCAAACTCTTGTTGGTTATGTTCTGCAGGGAAGGGGGCAGTCACTTGCCAGCAGCAATTTTTCATCATTTCCTCCCGGCGTGCAGTTCCGAGGCCTGTAGAAAGCTGTGCGTGACCCAGGCCTTTCTGTAAGTCAGCTAATGATCGCCCAATTCACTGGAGAAAATTGATTGTGTCAAAGCTCATGAAGAGCTGTGGGCTGATCAATGTCTCAGTGAAGTCAAGTTTCACACAGAACTGCCCGAAGCTGGAATTAAATGTCAGGTACAATTTAGCACTGCCGCCCTACTAGTGTCTTTGGAGAGGGAACCTCGCAGCTCATTCTGCACGTCAGATTAACTCCCCCATGGCAGGCTCCCCTGGCTTAGTGATCAGGGTCTGGCAACCTGCCACACCACAGGTTTCTCTGTAAGATCTGCAAAAGTGGGAACTTGGTGCTCAGGCTACTCTGTAGCCGTGCATCCTGTCAAGGCGGGAAGGGAAATGTCTTGGGGAAGAAAGGGGAGAGGTGTTGGGTGTCAGGCCTTATTTACATAAGGCCATGGCATTAAGTGGGGAACCATAAATGGGAACTTTCTGGCAAGAATTCTGTCGGAAGGAAGGCTAAAAGGGGAAGCTGGAGGAGGCCTGCTTTGTGCCATGGTGTGACCAGGCTTCAGGACCTTTGTGAGTGAGTTCTGCTTAGCTTCTTGCACTAATGCCCTGATCATGTTCTTTACATGCCTTCAAATCGAGGGAAAAAGCTGGTTTCATGTACAAAAGCCATGTCTTCCCTGTACCTTTGCTTTCTTTTTGCTTTCTCCTCCCGCCTCCATGTATCAAATCCTACCATTCTTCAATGTCCAGATCAAATGCCCAATTCTTCCATTGATTCCTCCAGCATTAAGGATTTTATCTTTTGAAATCCTATAGAACATAACCCTATCATCTTTTATGGCATTTTAAATGTCTAATTTGCATTGTAGTTATTTTTATTTTTTCTCTTCTCTATTAGGTCACAGATGATTTGAGGATCCGATTTATTTCCTGTTCCCACATTTTCACACAGTATTTTCATTACTTCTAAAGTATATATCATATTCTTTTATAATAGGTTTATGATATTGAATTTCTAAATATTTCTTTTATAATTCTCTAGTAGGAGCTATCGGTCAGTTTAGGCTGTTATAACATAGTACCATAGACGGGATGGCTCATAATCAATAGGATTTCATTTCTCACTGCACTGGAGGCTGGAAATCCGAGGTCATGGTGCCAGTATGGTCAGCTTTTGGCTGGAGTCTTTTTCAGGACTGCAGATGGCTGACTTCTTGTATCTTCACATGGTGGAAAGAGTGAGCTAGCTCTCTGGCTTCTTGTAAGGGCGCTAATCTCATTCATGAGGACTCTACCCTTCAACCTAATTACCCCCTGAAGTTTCTACCTCCGAACACCATAACATTGGGATTAGGGTTTCAACATGCAAGTTTAAGGGGAACACATTTGGTATTTCTATAGAGCCAAAGTCCCGAGTTGACCAATTGAGAACACCTGTCCTGTAGTTCTGATTAAGCTTCTTCTCCATATTTATGGCCAACATCTTGTTTGTAAATGAGAGACTTCATTCTTTTTGATTTCTTGTGGATGAAGTTAGACTGCCCATCACCACATGACTTATTTTAGAATCAATATTGTATTTCTAATAAATTCAGAATACATCTTTCAACTTCTTCTAGGGTCATGTTCAGCTTCTTTGTCAGCATATTTAATGCTGATACACTGTTAGATGCAACCAGAGGTCTCAAATATGAAAGGAGTAACATTTTTTTAGAGATTTTATTTATTTATTTGACAGAAAGAGATCACAAGTAAGCAGAGAGGCAGGCAGAGAGAGGGGGTGGGGAAGCAGGCTCCCTGCTGAGCAGAGAGTCTGATGTGGGGCTTGATCCAAGACCCTGAGATCATGATCTGAGCCAAAGACAGAGGCTTAACCCACTGAGCCATCCAGGTGCCTTCTAAGAGTAGCATTTTTAAGGAAATCCTCAAGCCCGGCCACCAAGAAGTCCAGAAGCACCTACTCATATCTCCTCCTTCAACAAACTGAAATAGAGTCTTAATATGTGAAAAACCCTTACTAAACAACTTTGAAGGTCTTTTTAGCAACTGCTTGCATTTTCCAAAATGTTTGTTATGACTGCTATAGTTAAAAAATGGATAATGTGGGCATACATGGTCTGAATTATTTTAAGATGTTGTGGCTGGTAAAAGAAGAGACTAACAATATTATTTACTGCTTTGGGGCTAATTGAAGAACACAGAGTCCAGTGAATGAGCCACGTTCACTGATGATGAGATAGAGTAAAAGAATGACAGAATCTATGTTTCCTCTTCACCATGTGTGGTCTTCTATGGCTGCATTAGGATTTCAGAGGACTGTTTTCCTCAGAGTGAACTCAAAACATTTCTACCTGTTACTGAAACAAACTCTAAAGAAAAAAAAAAAAAAGATAGCCCGCTGTTCCTGAGTAATTACTATATTCATATTAGAATTTTGAATACCTGAAAGCCTATCTAAAATATTGCTGCCTAATCTGTCTATCTCTGGTTGATTGCATTTACCTTGGTTTTTTTTTTTTTTTAATCTTCAAACATCTTTATAATAGTTCCATTTCTGCTGGAAGTTGTTTCAGTTGTGCAGCAAGGTGTGTTGTTGTTGTTTTCTCTCAAAGCATAAAGATATCATCAAAATAAAGGTTTTGGGAACTCCATAGCAGAGTTTGCCACAGTAGCATCACTAAAAATATCTAATTTCCTTTATAAATATAAATATCTGATTTCCCTTTTCAATGTATATTTTCCATGTTAAAAGAAAACAGAAAATCTAGATTCCCATCCAAATGTTGTATGATGTGAGAAGTCAGGTCCTACTCCACCATCTTGCTTAAAAAAAAGAAGAGAAAAGAAAAAAAAAAGGTCTTCATTTTTATCCTTAGTACTTCATATAACCCCTTCCTCAAAAGTGGTGTTCAGTCTGTGTTCAATTGATGCTTGGATGATGATGAGTGATTATAAATTCTCAAAGTTCTCTTCCCCGTATGTGGAATCCATAGGACTGAACTGAGTCTAGATTGGCCCAAACATGTAGAAGTTGAAGGCAGAGGAAAGGCATTTCCTCACACCCTACACAAGCACCTCACTTTTCAGTATCTTTGAAAGCAGGAAAGAAGTCACCATTGGAGGGATGAGCAGTTAGAGTAGCACAGATTGTGTTTATACTCAGTCTTTCTTAGAACTTCACCTACCAACAGCGTAAACAATTCAGGACAAGCTGATTATGCTTCCATTAATCAGTATCAACTATAAACTATTTGCATTTGAATTAGAGTACTGTTATATTAAATCTTTGAACAGCGAAAGAAAAGGAAGAAAGGAGGGAGAATAAAGTGGAAAACAAGAAGATGAAAGAAAAGAAAAAGAGGATCATGGGACCAGTAGACAGAATACTTAAATTGAAATTTTGGCTTTATGGCTGACAAATTCTGTAACCTCTTTTAGACTAGTTTTCTTTTCTAAGAACTGGCAATGATAACCACCTGGTAGATGTGTCATAAAGACTAAACTAGTTAATGTTTATAAAATCTCTAGCACAGTGCCTGGCACTGGATATGTAGGTTCAGAAATGATAACTACAGAATAAGTGATTTTTTGGATATAGTTATGTATGTGTGCACATTGGCCATTCATTTTTCAATTTTGAGGCGAACATAATTTTTTAGAAAACTCTTAGGATCTTAGGAAAAGAGAAAGTCTAACTTTTATGGAGGAGCCCAATGAAGGTTTTTCATTACACCCCAAAACAATGAACATTTATTTTGCACTTACTATTTCCAGAGATAGGTCTAAGTATCTACATGTGTTATCTTATTTAATCCTTTACTCTAACACCAAGAGGTAGGTCCTCTTAATGAATCCAATCTTCTAGCTAAAAAAAACAGTTGTCTGGAGTCAGCAAGTAGGTTTGGAAAGGGAAGCAATGATCTCTAAGCCCAAAGCTGGATGTCTTATAAAAGAAACTCCATGTATATTTTCTAGGCTTAAAATTAATACTCTTTAAATTTACACAACGTTAAGTGACTCTTAATCTCACAAAACAAACTGAGGGTTGCTGGGGGAAGGGGGTTTGGGAGAAGGGGGTGGGGTTATGGACATTGAGGAGGGTATGTGCTTTGGTGAGTGCTGTGAAGTGTGTAAACCTGGTGATTCACAGACCTGTACCCCTGGGGATAAAATATATGTTTATAAAAAATAAAAATTAAATTAAATTTACACATCGTTTAATAGTTTACAAAGTGATTTCATACAATTCTCACTTGGTCCTTCTAGCAACCATTTTAGAGAGTTAGCCAATCTTTTGGATCGATCAATCATTCAGGAAGTTAAGACCTAGAGAAACTGAGACTTGTTCAATTAGCATAGCAGGGAAGCGACAGATCTGAACTCAAACTCTGAACATCGAACTCAGCTCTGGGGCTCTTTTTATTATCACACAGCTGTTTATGGGTTTTGGAACAAGCACCTAACTTTGAACTGATTTTGAAGTCTGAAGCACAGTCTTCAATTAATGTTAAGGGAATGGAAGATTCTTCTGTGGGAAGCAGGGCTTTTCTTCATAATGTTAGTGAATTCGGTACTGATCAAATGAAAAATCTCAGTTTAGTAAAATTGGAAGTACGAATTTAATGTCATGAGGTTGGCTTTGCACATTTGTATGTATGTATGACTTACAAAAAGAGGTTTACAAATACCTTGGAAAACAACAGCTTTTGGGGGGTTTCTGGCTGAGAAGTCAGTAGGACCCAAGGTAGTTATTCAGAGTGGATCATACTCTTCCAGGAAAGTCCTTATGTAGTGTTTTTGTTGTTGTTGTTTTTTGTTTTTTTAAGATTATTTATTTATTTATTTGACAGACATCACAAGTAGGCAGAGAGGCAGGCAGAGAGAGAGGTGGAAGCAGGCTTCCCTCTGAGCAGAGAGCCCAGTGCGGGGCTGGATCCCAGGACCCTGTGATCACTACCTGAGCCAAAGGCAGAGGCTTTAACCTACTGAGCCACCCATGTGCCCCATCCTTATGTGGTTTTTAAAGAGGTTTCATTTATTTATTTGTCAGAGAGAAAGAGGGAGAGCAAGAGCACATGCAAGGGGAGCAGTGGGCAGAAAGAGAAGCAGGCTCCCTGCTGAGCAGAGAGCCCAATGCCAGGATGAAACCCAGGACCCTGGGATCATGACCTAAGCTGAAGGCAGATGCTTAACCGACTGAGCCACCCAGATGTCCCAGGAGTGTCCTTATGTATTTATCCAGAAATCCATCCCATTGTTGGACAGACACAGTATATTTCTAATTGAAATCTATCTGAGATGTGAAAGAAAGATTTCATTTCTCCAGTCAGTGTTTCTCTAATATCTTCCGTGCCTTTTCCGAGCCCAGCTAGCACCTTGAGAATTGTCATTCTGAACTCTAGATCTGACATATTACTAATGTCCATATTGATTAGGTCCCTCAACTTCAGTACTGCCTCTTGTTCTTTTTTTTTTTTTTTGTGGTGAGTTTTTCCGCCTTGTCGTTTTATCCAGATAAGAATATATGAAGGAGAGAGTACAATACTAAAAGGGTGACAAAGACTCCAGAAAAATGTAGGTTCACCAAATCTGAAGAGACCCCAAATTGTGGGTGGAAGAAAGGGAGTAAAAAGAAGTTCAAAAAATAAAAAGAAATATAGATATTAGACTGGTGAATAGAACAGAGCCACCCACTTAGTTTTGGGAGTATTTTGGTCTCTTAGAAGAAACTATCTCCCAAAATTTTAGAGAAAGAAAACATACACACACACACACACACAAATAAGGGTAAACATGATAAAGGGGTAGAATATGACTGTAAAGATGAAATTTTTAAAAAATTCTAAAAAAGGAGTTGATAAGTTGATTGGAAAAAGAAGGTGGAGAGAATTTGCTCAGGCTGGAGACTAGAACAAAGCCCTGTGCTAGATTTAGGGTATAATTTGATCTATTAGAAGAATTTTATTCCAAAATTTTTTAGAAGAAAAAACCCTATGTGTATACAAAAAAATAAAGTTAGATACAATGAAGGATAAAATATGACTATAATAATGAAGGTTCAAAAAGATTTTTTAAAAGAAAGATTTCAAAGAGTAGAATAAAGCAGAAGAAAGGTTTTGCCCTTGAGTAGTTTACAAAATGGGGGAAAAATGGAAAAGACAAGAGTACAAAATCCCCTTGGATTCTCTAGGATAGTTCTTTTGCTCATTTTCTACCATGATCATATATCCTGGGTTCTGATCATTGGCCATTGAAGTACTAAACTTCTGTTCCTTGCTTGCTGATTCAGGTTTGGGATTATGGTAGACAGGTGTGAGAGATTTTAGCTCTGGGAAGGAGCTCTCTGCACTGGATCCTAATCACCATGAACAATTGCCATGAACACTTTCTTCTTTTTCTGCTGGCACCTGTGGGAGAGCCTGCTTCCTGAAGCCCACTTATGCTGGCCCACATGCTGGCAAAGAACCTACATGAATTCTTTGTAAAAAAAAAAAAAATGCAGTTGTTACTTCTTTAGTTTAAGATTTTTATTGTTTAAAAGTTTTCATTGTGACTAAATTATGATATGAAATTATGCTATATGTACCTTTTAGAGAGTAACACTAAAGTAAACATCTTGCAATCACCTCTCAATTTAAAAACTAGACCATTATCAGTGACTGAAAAGCCTTTTCTATGCCCCTTTTTGGTCACACTCCAGAAATAGTCACAATCTTGAATTTTGTGTTAATATTGTCTTGCTTTTACATGATTTTATCACCTAAATATTAATTCCTATGAGACAGATTCTTAAGTTTTGCCTGTTTGAAGTTTTATACGAACTGTATCATATTGTGTGTATTCCTTGTTACTGCTCCTCTCTCTGAAACTAGCTTTTGAGATTTATTCATGTTAATGCTGTGGATGATTTATTTCAGCTATTTTATTGAGTTCTGTCTTATGAACATACCATAATTTATTTATCCATTATATTGTTTATGAATTTATTTATTTATTTATCCATTATATTGTTTATGAATTTTTTTGATACTATAAACAATGTTTTGGACATTTTACACATATCTTCATAAATACATGGATGAAAATTTCTCTCTAGGGTGTATATACATAGGTAGGACTTGAATTTCTAGTCAAAGTACAAGCATATTTAGATTCACTAGGTAAGATCAAACTTTTTCAAAGTGATTATATCAAATTATACTCCCTCTACTAATAAGTAAGAAAAACTTAGCCTTGCTGCTTCTTGGTGCTTTTGACTTTTCAAATTTTTGTTAATCTATAAACAAAATTGGTATAAAATTCGATATCATTGTGGTGTTTCAATTTGTATCTTTTTTCTGATGGTTAATTAGGTTGAATTGAATTAATAAATTTAAAAATTTATTTATTTGACTGACACAGAGAGAGAGAGAGAGAGAAAGATCACAAGTAGACAGAGAGGCAGGCAGAGGGAGAGGGAGAAGCAGGGAGCCTGATGTGCGGCTCAATTCCAGGACCCTGAGATCATAACCTGAGCTGAAGGCAGACACTTAATTGATGGAGCCATCCAGGCACCCCTCTTTTCATACACTTAAGGACAATTTTGTGTTTTCTAGTCTGTGAAATTCTGGTCCATGTTCTTTCGCCAATTTTTTAATGGGTTGATCATCTCTTACTTTTAGTTCTTCAAATATTCTGGTTTCTAATATTTCATCCACTTTAAGTGCTGCAAATATTATTTTCCAGCAAAAGGATACTAGTTTTCAGCTGAATCTATCTCCCAACACTAAATCATTCATTATCCTGTTCCTACCTCCATATGCGTGACCAAAACTTGCTTTTTCTGATCTGCCACCTGATGTACATTGCCGTGCTATTCAGTAGGGACCTTCTAATTCCCTTTCTTGTTGCACTGGTTCTGGCATTTCAGAGATGGTGTGAGCTACCAACAGAACCTGGATCCTAGATAGGTTTGTATGTGGAGTCTACCATTAATTACTTGTTCTTGGACATCAGGCAAGTTCTTATTTTGTACCTAATGTACCAATAAATCTACTTTAAAGAGATGTTGTGTCCTAGTGCTATATTTTGTAGTTGGTGAAACCAATAGGTGCTCAAACAATATTTGCTGTTTAAATTTGCCTCAAATTCATTGGCATAGGCAGTTGTAATACCTACCAGTAAATGAAAGAGAGTTCTTAGCTGCTTAGTTTATTTGGCTGATGAAAATAGTACTCTATGACATTTTTGTAATTGAGAATTTTCAGGCCTACTGGAATAAAATTCACGAATGGGGTACCACGAGGAATCCCAAATGAATAGGGCGTAGTCTTCTCCATTAAGATACGACTACTTTAAACAGGATATTTGGATAAATAGAAGGTTAATTTTTAGATATTTAAGCCTTTTATGATCCTCTGCATAAAAGGATTCAGAAAATTGCTTTGAAGCAGAAGTTCTGGGTTGAAGAAGTCACTAAAATTGCTCCTTTTTATTACAAAACTTTATTGCTGATATGTGCCTGTTCCTTTTTCTTTCTATGATATTTTCTGTGTAGCAAGTGTTGTCCTCCCTGCATGGAAGACAGGGCTCTGGGGGAGGGTGGCTTTGGGAGTCCTCCTCCACGGCTCGTTTTCCTTATCCCCGCATATCTGGACTCCGACCAATCCTCTCTGTTCTCCTTTCAGCCTTCCTCGGTTAGCTCACTCCACTCTACGCCTGCTGCCCCTGCTTTAGTCCTACCTTTCTCATCTCACTGTAGTTGGAACAGAATCCTAACAGGTCTCCCTTCCTCCATCATCACGCCCCCTCCCATTCACCCTTTCTCTTGTAGTCAGAGAACATGTTAAAATTGGAATTTCATTACATGACCTCCTTGTGTATGGCTCCCTTGGCCCCTAGAGAAAGGCCTTTTGTTCTTAGTATGGCACGTGAGACCGGCCCTCCCCTGTTGCTTCCTCACGCTCCATGCCAAATCCATCTACTGATGGTCTCTGGGGCTTCCGCGCGGTTTCATGCCCTGTTCTTTGGTTTATGCTGTCTTCACCACCTTGTGTGCTATTTACCGCCTTGCTTGCCTAGTAGATGCCTGCTTATTCAGCACTTAGCCCAAGTGCCAACTCTTCGTTGAAACTGCTCCTGGATCCTCTAGATCACACTGGCAATTCCTAATTGGTCCATTTCCCTGTATAAGAATTTTTTCCCTTTCGTTCATTCGTTCTTTCTTTCTTTCTCTCTTTCTTTTTTTTCAGATTTTATGTATTTATTTGAGAGAGAGAGAGAGAATGAGTGGTAGGGAGGAGCAGAGGAGTAGAGAGAGAGAGAGACAGAGAAGCAGACTCTGTTGAGCAGGAAGCCAGGTGCAGGGCTTGATCCCAGGACCCAGATGTCATGACCTGAGCCAAACGCCAATGCTCAACTGACAGAGCCATCCAGGTACCCCACCAATGTAAATGGTTGTAAGATTGGTTCAAATCAATCTTATTTGAGTATACTTTACCTTCCCCTCACATAGACTGTGAGCTTCTCAAGGTCAGAAGCCTTACTTCCCCAGTAATTTGTGTGTCCTTGCCAGGCGTATAGTACCCAGAACATGGGAAATGCCCAACATAAAGATGTTGGTGGAGCGGTTGGATGGGATGAATTAGGTTTAAAGGGGAAAGTGGTTTTTGAGCTGATCTTTAAGGATACATAGTATTTCAGTGGCCAGAGGGATTTCAAATGGAGTGTGGAAATCCCCACCAGCAGTGCAATACAGAGTTATATAATAAATCTATAAAGAGAAATAAAAACTCTGGGCTCAGGTTAGGCACTAGAGGACTGTAAATGACAGTTTGTAAGCTTGCACTTTATCTGGGAAGGAAAAGCCTTTGCAAAAGATTTTTGAGGAGAAAATATATGATCCACATTTTACACTCTAAAAAGAGTTATCTGAAGTTTTATATAAATTGACTTTGAGAGGTAAGCGATAGGAGGCAGGGAGATAAGTAATGGTGCTGTTGCAAGAGCCCAAGCAAGAGGTAATGAGGTCCAAACTTCGTGCCTTTGTATCTGATACAGGACTTAGCAGAGCTCCTTGCTCATAGCAAGTGCCAATAAAATGTTTTGACCAAATAAAAGAATGAAAAATGAATCACATCAGTGTGACAGAGTTGATGTTTAGATGTGAGGCAGTCTAATAATGGCCTGTTGTTCTTGTTCACATTACTAAAGAGAGAGACTGGCTGAGGGACCAATCAGGGTTTCCTGCGGCACAGGTAGATTAGAAAAGCCTGCCTTCCTTGTGGTTAAATCTGTCCAACTCCATGAAAATAGGTCAACATCTCCTGTTTCCAACTGGTTAGGTCCACCACAAAGATGTACCAGGCCAAGCTGGAGGAGGGCACCAACTTTATTTCATGACTAGTCAAGTCAGAACCAAAAATAGCCAACATTTATTGAGCACTTAATGTTACAAGAATCGTTTTATGAAATTTGATGTTTTGTCTCTTTTATTTTATTTTAAATATTTTACTTATTTATTTGACAGAGAGCGATCATAAGTAGGCAGAGAGGCAGGCAGAGAGAGAGGAGGAAGTAAATTCCGTGCTGAGCAGAGAACCCGATGGGCTCAATCCCAGGACCCTGGGATCATGACCTGAGCTGAAGGCAGAGGCTTTAACCCACTGAGCCACCCAGATGTCCCTGTTTTGTCTCTTTTAATCTTCACTACAATACTCTGAGGATTATGCAATTATCTCCTTCATTTAACAAATGAAGAAACCAAGACACATAAAGGTCATTTTTCCCAAGGTTGCAGAGTTGAAATTTGTATTAGGTAGTAACTTCAGTCCCACTCTTAACCTCAATGCTAAAAGAGAGATGGTGAAAATATGCTTGGAACCTTCACAGCTTGATACTAAGCAGCTTTGGAAATACTAACCATTTCCCTTTTGTTTCCAGCAAGGCAAGTCACTCTTCTCTTCTCTTTTCTTTTCTTTTCTTTTCTTTTCTTTTCTTTTCTTTTCTTTTCTTTTCTTTCTTTCTTTCTTTCTTTCTTTCTTTCTTTCTTTCTTTCTTTCTTTCTTTC